>NW_019384334.1:647552-683333 GCF_000671375.1 Centruroides sculpturatus | reverse complement strand
GAGTAGGGTTTCTCATTTCCCGGGAAATTTGCCTCCAGCGGGATTACGGGAAAAATAATTTCTTTTCCCGGGATCCCGGGAAATTCCGGGATGAGATAGTAAAATAGAATTTTATATGAATAAAAAAGATCATACAGGAATATCATAAATTTGAATAATTTAATTTATTTTCTAGTAAGTAACTAAAAGTGTAGGGCCAATCTCACCCATACGGACACGTTAGGCTCAATTAATTTATGTTCTCCTACATTATAAGATGAAAGTAAAATAAAGCGTTTCATTGGGAGTTTTAATGATTACGAAAACTATTTTATTTCTGAATATAAAATAAAAAATAAAGTAAAATGCGATGAGTGATATTTACTTTCAGCAAGTCTCCGCTGTTCAATGATGCGCAAACACAATATATAGATATTACATGAACTAACAAGTAGAGACTTGTAAAACATAGGTAATAATATGCAGCAAGAAACCTCAAAATTTCTCTTTTAGGTGGGTCTTCAAGATGCAACTTTTCGTATAATAAATAATAGAAAGAAAACCTACATGGTAAATTATTATTGAAATGCGAGATTTCCCGGGAAAATAAAATTCCCCGGGATTTTTCTCGTAGGAAATAAACGGCGAGAATCCCGGGAAAACGGGGTCCCGGGAAAGAAACCCTAGTTCTAACGTTCAGTTTTTGGAAGTCAGGTTTGTTAAACACCTGAGGCAGGCCATGGTGAAGGCCGAAAACGTTCGGAAATTACGTTAAATTTCAATTATTGGTTAAAAAGGTTTTATGTGTGATAGTTTTTTTACTCACTCCAGTAAGTTGAGAAGAAGACTGTTATAATATATTATTACTGCTTTACATTAATCCTAAGCAATGAATAGCAAATATCTATAATTTTCATATACGGAAACAGGACATGCAAAATATTAAAATTACATAAACTGTTCCATTTGAGTCACGAGAAAAAGTTCTAAAGGTTAAATATCATTTTAAAAAATATGAAAGTGAATATGACAAACAGAAAAACTTAACTATGTTTCAATGTCGAAAATATTTTAACAGGAACAAATAATAATAACATCGGAAAATCAAAAAAAATAAATTAATGAAAAATATATAAAATTATTTTTATTAAACACTTAAATAATAATGAAATGATAATAATTATATATTTGTCATAATGAAATCATTTCAAATATTTCTAAATAAACTCTACTAAGAAATATATAATAGATTTCTATGAATATGTAAAATACAGATGTATCAATAACAGAAAAATTCTATAATATTTGTAAAATGATATAGACCTAATGTAGTATTTATGAAGAATCTCAAGTTAAGAAATAAAAATTTTGTTAACTATAATTATAACAGAATAATCCATATATTAATGTTCTCGTTGAAAGTAATGAGGTTTTACATGAAAAATAATGTATCATGTTTTAACATGAACATCATACATGAGATTATGAACATCATCATACATAAAAATTTAAAAATTTTGAATCAGATTAACATAATAAAACTTTTTTTTTATTATAAATATCAAGTATTCTTTGAAATATTTTATCATTAATCTCTTTAAAGTGGGTAATACTGTATTTTATAATAAATATCGTCTTTTAGAATTTAATTTTAAATTATTAACAGAAATAAATACATCTGCAAAAGAGAAAAATGCAAGAAAAGATTTAAAACATAAAAAATTTATATTAACAATTTTAATCACAAAAACATTTTCTATTATAAATTAGCTCATAAATAATTTATTCAAAATTTATATTAACAAGTTATATTTTAAAGTTATCCTTTATAAAAATAAAGAAATAAAGGATAAATAAATGCTTTAAAAGTATTTTAAATCAAATTATTACATTTCAACAAATTACATAAATTATAACATTAAATTATGGATAACTCATCCGCGAAACTGATTTAACTATCAAACATTTGTCTAATTTGGAAATTTGATGACAACCTACTACAATAAATATTATAACTTAATAAAATTACCTTTCATTTGTTTTTAAATAATAATTATGTATAAAAATATTTTTTATATATGATATATTCTTTGAAATTAAGTACGTTGAATTTCAACGAATCAAAACAGGAGAAAAACAAAATTGGATTTATTTTCAAAATTAAAAAAATATATATTATCTTCATTAAGATATTTAAATTAATTATTTTTCTTTAACTATATTTGTTTGCACTCTAATGAAGTTCATTTTTAATAGCTTTTCAAATATTTTAAAATATAAAATAAACGTATTTATCCTATACACAATTTCGTATAGTTAATACTTATACATTTATCTATTGTTCCATCTATAAATAATAATTTTACAATAAAAATGAAATTTCTTCTGAACTGTTTAACTATATAACTACTTATAATTACAATAATAACTTATTATTGTTTAACATGAAATTATATAAATGATGTTAATAAATCAATGAAAATTTATTACTTAATGGTAAGTATTAAAATCCTAAACACGTTTCTAAAGAACTATACAAAATAAATTGTCTAAAATTCATATAGGCTACTAATTTTTAAAATAAGCTTATTATAAAATATATACACGCGAAAAAGTATCTTGTAGATATAAATTGTTATAAAAGTATATTTTTAGTTTATTTGGTATAAGATCAAAAGATTCGTTGTTAGATCTGTATTCAACGATGATGTTGAACTGAATGATAACATTCGAGTTAAAGTATTTGATTGTTTTTATTCTTTAAAACTACACTAACAAGGTCGTTTAAAACCACCTGGAGTCACATTTCAAATAACTTTTCCACCTACTAAAGTTTCTTCTATATGTGATCAGGAATAATAAAATATATTTTTATATCTATATATACTGTATATAATTTATATATAAGGTTGGTATAAGAATAAAATAATGAAGATAAAATATATTTTATGCATAATAAAAGATTTTATATTGGCAGTTTTGAACATTAACTATCCATGCAATATGATCATTTCTTTAATAAATTTATTGAAAATATCAAACTTCCTCATTAATAATTAAGAAAACGATCCAAATTTACTTTTTAAAATAGAAATTTGAAAATAAATACCATATTAGAATAAGTTATTATTTATAAAATAATATTAATCAGATATATTAACTGATTCTGATTTATATTATTAGAAAAAAAATGCTTATTTTTTATTATACGCTAAGTTATTTAGAGTATATTTTTAAAATTATATTTTAAAATTAAATTTACATAAATATGTGTAAAGTGAAGAATGTAAGTTTATTTAATATGCTTCAGTATTTACTTCATATAACATATCAATTTATTTATCAGAATAGCTACATTAAAAGAGATTTTTAAAGAATTATTAAATAATATATTTGTATTATAAGACTTATTAGTGATTTTTAGTGAACAAGCATCCCAAATATATAAGAATAATTTAACATTTTTGAGTGTTGTATCAATATACTGTATTAGTTATTGGAAATAAGTNTATGTAATAAAAAATCTTTTAATATCATTCATATGTAATAAATATGATTTACAAATATAAAATATTTTGAATGATAGTGTAAAATATCTTCTTCTTTTTCTTATTTTTTTCTTATTTTTTGTTAAGGAGGATTTTAAACTTTTTGAAATCTTATCAGATTCCTAACTTCGTTTTGAAATCTTTCTATACAAGATCTGTCATCAATCACTCTTTTATCAAGTTGATGTCATCGGTTTCGTAATCTTAGAAAATCTCAGTAGACTGAAGAATTTACATAAAATGTGACTTCTTATCACAATGAAAATATTTTTCGATACAAAAAATAATAAATATAAATTTTGATATTTCATTCTTTGTATATTTCTTTGTAGAAGAACGGCCATCTACTCTAAATGGAAAAATAAATACCTATCGGAAAACGTTTGCAATATTTTAATGTAGAACTGAATTTATAGGAACCAGGATAAATATGCATATGGTAATTTTCTGAATAAATTTTTTAAAACATTATTTTAAGATATATTCTTTTGTATTATTTATCGTTACAATGATTCTGTATAGATTTTCTATGGAAACTTATACGCAAAAGATTCTTTGAGCTACAAGATTTCTTGTTGTAAGCAAAATATATTATAATATATTTTCAATAAATTTTTACATTTAAATTATAAAACAAAATTACAGATATCTGTGTATTTTAAGCACTAGTAAAGTTTTCTAATATTGGATTAGAGTTTAGACTTTGATGTATTTATTTTCTATTTTATCCGACAAAAATAAATGTTTCGTGTCATTTTAGTATTGAGCAAGGAAAATGTAAATTTATTCATGGGCAATAAATTTTTTCGATAAAATTTGTGTGAATAAAATCTTAATATTGTTATATTCGTGAATAGATAGCCACAAGAATAAAATATATTCGATATTATTAAAAGTCATAAAATACTATACCTGAGTGAAACAGTATATTGCAGATGTATCTGTAAACCATACGTGAAATCAAATTTACTCGTTTTGGGAACATTTTAAATTTTTTCAATATAAATATTTTAAAAAATGAATAAGTTTGATAACACATTTAAGAGAAAAGTATTGCTTGGCTAACGAAATTGCACTTACCTTTTCCTGCATTTTATCATTAGAAGTGAAATATTCTCCAATCATCTTCGATAATCTTAAAATATTCTAGTAAAAGAATGAGATTTAAAATATATAAAAACAATAGGACATTTTATATGTCTTTCTTGAGTGAAACTGTAGAACTGTTCCAGTAATTATTTTGAAAATAATTTACAGAAACCTTGAATTATTGCATTCAGAATCAGAATTGAAGTTTAAAGATGTCACATTATTCATTATAGAATAAATTTTCCTTTAAAAATGTAAAGTTCCAGATTTAATTCGTCATTGATGAATTTATAGATCATGTGAGATGAAATATCGATTGTTGTTTCACCATTATTAATATTTTAACATTGAATTAGATTTATTACGCGTGGCATCAGTTATATTAGGAACTTTGTCTATTAGATGTTAAATATTTCTTAATAAAGGTAAATTAATGAAATGAAGGATGAAAAAATTTATGAAACAAATTATGCAAAATCATAGACGTATAAGATTAAAATAGAATCTTCATAGCGGAAATATTTTTTTCTGTTGTTTTGTTTATTAAAAGAATTGTTTTTTATTGTGATTATAGGCCGAAATGCACGTTACATTTTCTATATTTTTTTATTTTTTAAGAAGTTCATACGATTTTCTATAGTTTGCTTATAACTGTAAATTAATTAAGATTAACATTTTTATATTTTTTTGAATCGCAATTATTATGTTCGATAATAAATTATTGATTTTTATATATGTTTTAGTTATAACTTTTCCTATTTTCTAAATTTAATGAAAAGCAGCATGAAATCGATTAAAACAATACTAAGCGTATAGTAAATCTTGCAATAAGTCACCATGGTCTAAGATATATCATAGATAATATTTAACAAATAAACCTCTAAAACGTCGAAAATTTACTAAGTAAAGACATCCCGTAGCCAGGAATAAATCATTGGGAGTTAGTTTAATAAATGAGGGGCACGCTGAAAAAATTGTTTAGGTCTATAAATAACTTAGGCTTGGCACTAGTAGAACTAAATACATGAACACTTTCAACGTTATCATTTTCTTGATTTTTCAAGCTTAGTATAAGTGATTATTATTAATTTAATCGGTCAAACATAGGTTTACATTATTTGATAATGTAAGAGACAAGAGTTGATGCACAATAAAAGATTACGACCTAAACAAGACACAAAGAGAACAAGTGGCTGATGGTTTTCTCTCTTTTCAGCCAGCGCTATTAACTTCAGTCTACTTGTAAAAAATTAACATTAGCTTAAGTTAATGCGATGAAAGGGAAAGCATAATCTATTATATCTTGCATATGGATTCTGCTGCACTAAGCTATGAGGATATTAAAATTTGAGGGGACTTAGCGTCCTCATAGAACACAATAATTATGACACTGAGTAACAATAATTTGGGACGTAAATAGCAATCGCTAACATCAATTTTATGACATTTATTACTAAATTGCCGATTATAATAAAGTTGCATCTTCATAATCTTCATAATTATAGTACATTTATTATTAGTTTTCTTTATTGTAAAATCTTCGAAAACTAATTTTAGCAGTATAAATAATAAACCTTAAAAGCGAATTCAGTAGCAATAATAATTTTGGCTATCATTATATGATCACAAATTATTAGGATTGTGGAAACTGAAGGCATTAAGTGATTTTCTGGCATCATTAAGTTATAATAATTACCGAAGATCATCATAGTTTTGCTTTCTCATTTTGGATCATTACGCGGATCGAAATGGATGTTGTAGAGTTGAAATAATGAATTTTTAATATCAAAATAATCTTACTACATATTAAGCTAATTTTTAATTGAGTCGGATATATTTAAGTTGATCACATGAGTCATCATCATCATCATCATCTGAAAATCGAATTTCTGTAAAATGAATATTGTCATCGACTCGATTTTTCATTAATGCAATTCCCATTGAAATTTAATATCGTAGTTTATATATATAAATCGTAAAAGAATTAAATTTGATACTATGACTTATATAAATAACTGAAATCTGTTAATGTTATATATCAGAAAATGATTTTAATAACTAGGACAATTAAAAAGCTTATAAAAGTTTTTAATAGTCTATAAAAGTTTAATGANAAACCCATCTGAATATATGATAGAATATCATTAATATAATAATGAAATGTCAGAATTTAATAGATAATAATAATATTTATGAACGGTCTTTGCTCCTTTCACACTACAGGAAACAAGAGTCTAGCTCTCTGGTACGCATTAGTTCTAAGTTATACCGCTACGGCGAACAGCGCCAATCGCGGCAACTGGATTTGTCAGTTTCGGATTGTAGTTACAATCCTTATCATTTGTTTGTCGTACTGTCAACGTTATTGAACTCGTAATACGTTAAATAAAATGGAATGTAGTGAGTGTGGTTTAAAATATACTGGTGTTTTCTATTCATAATTATAAATTATAAATGTTTTGTCCGAATTTATTAGTTAAAAATGAAAATAAAATAAATTTATGAATAGACACTTTGCTTAAAAATAAATTTTTTCTATAAAAAAATTAACATTTTAAGATTATGAGATGGAGTTATGAAAAAACTAAAACATAGGGTGACTTATTTGGGAACTTTCCTGGCAACATTTAAAATTCTGGTGGCGCTATCTATTACGATATTTTATGGGAAAAAAGTTTATATTTTTAATTATTATAAAATGGCAAAAATCTTAATTTTGGGGGTAAGGATGGATTTTATAAAAAAAAAAAAAATTGTAAATGCTAATAACGAGGAAAATCGTCATTNAATAGCTACATTAAAAGAGATTTTTAAAGAATTATTAAATAATATATTTGTATTATAAGACTTATTAGTGATTTTTAGTGAACAAGCATCCCAAATATATAAGAATAATTTAACATTTTTGAGTGTTGTATCAATATACTGTATTAGTTATTGGAAATAAGTTTGAATGCAAAAAGGATAAACTTTTTACAAATATATATACAGCTCCTATATTTAGCCTACATATTTATTACGTATTAATTATTTATGTAGATTTATTTGAACTAAGTAATTAAATAAATAATTTGTATTAATCAGACGTTTTTAAACAACTATCAACATTTGGATTTCGCTTTATTTATGAATTTTGAGTGTAAATTAAATTATATATCACCCAGAAAAGATTACTATGCACGAATAATCTTCCTTTCCTTATTTATTCTCTATTTTAAAAAAAGTAGTAACAATATTAATTCTGATGCAAAAATTAGTCTTATTGTATATGAAGAATATGCGTATTAAGTGTAGACATGAGTATTCTTTGAAATGGAAACTTCTATTTATAAACTGAAAGAATGGAACATTTAGCAGCTTTAAATTAAATGGAAATTGAATGTTATTAAATGCTGTGATCAAGTAATTAATTAAATTATTTAATGCTGAAATAGTTCGATTAAGATAACAATCAAATGCCAATTTTGTTGTTTTTATAAGACCATTTTGTTAATCGAAGGATAAAATTTAATAATCTACATAAGAATAAGGTAGAATTTTGATGGATATTTCAAAACTGCGCTCTACATATGGTAAGCAAAATGAGAAAGACATCAGAAATGAACCCATCTTCATTGTTGTATATAATTCAGACAATGACGTCTGTATTTGGCATCTTCATTGTCGTGACTCTTGATCAGTAATCAAGAGTCATGACAGTGATAGACGTGGTGCATAGATTAATCTAGTACTATTACTAGAACAAAGTATGAATGATCTATTTATAATTCTATTACTGTATAAAGTATCCAGATAAAGACATTATTGTTATAAAATATTTTTGAAATTACTGAAAATTAATATAAAATTAAAAATTAGAATTAAGGAAAGCGTGTAAAAATAAAAAAACTAATATTTTGTTTTGTGTGGTCATTTGGTTAAATGAACTATCGATAATTCAAAATTATGCCGAGAACAAATTCAAGAAATAGCAAAACTTAACAGTTTTATTTAGATTTCCAATGAATTTTATTACTTATTTAGATGTTCTAATAAATAATCCTCATAATACAGTAATGATAGCAGTTCTAAGAAGAGTAAACTGTGAAGATCCGCTGAAGTGATAGAAAGAAGATATTAATATATGATTAAAACGTTTTTTTAAAAAGTTTTCAACAATTTGTATAATACGAAAAGCTAATATAAAATATAATTTAAATCAGAACTTTTATTGTGAAGTGTAAATAAAAATTATCAATATAAGTGCCCTCAATATGTCTAGAAAATTGATATTGTAGACAATTTTCTATTGTTTTCCCAAAGTAACTCCTAGATCTGATCTTATCAATTATTTCCTACTTAGATTTTTCCAGAGATATTTCAATTTCTAGAAAAAAATTCAACAACGAGTTGCTTAACTTTCCCGGCAACATTTAAAATTGCGTGTGACATCATCTGTCATAACATTTTACTTAAAGAAAATACCTAAATACCTAATATAAACAATCGCCAAACTTCAAATGCTAAGAGAATTCTTTAAATATAAAATTTGGTGTTCTCCGTACAGCTAACAATTTCATATGCTATCTTGAATCAAAACAACAATGATCACAGTTTTGATCTAGGCTAATTGTGGCGAATCTATGGCACGAGTACCAAAAATGGAAAGTCAAGAGAAATAATCTGGCATGTAACGTATTATACGACATCGGTTTATCATCTGTCTCTTTCAATCATCCTTTCGGTTTATCATCCGATCATCCTTTTTTCAATTAGCTTCTTTACATTTATTTTAATTAAGGCATATTTGCTTCATTTCTTTAGATATCATTATTCGAAGTCTAAAACTTTGGCACATTTTAAAAGTTAAGTCTGCTTACTACATGATACGCGGACTCGAAAAGATTCGCCATCACTGATCTAGATTAATGAGTAATAAATATTTAGGTTTTAAGATAAACTTTCAGTTGATCTAATAGCATATAGCAATTAAATTAATTAGTAAAATCTCAATAAAATTAATTGAACCTTTTTATCGAGTAAATAAGTATTCTTTGTTCTCACCGACAGTTGATTGCTATAATTATTCACGATATAGTACGAGTAAGTTTCTCTATATCGTGGTATTATTTAAAAAACATTTACTATTCTTTATGTTTAATTTTTATACATAACAAATGAAATCAGAAAATTTGTGAAGTTTCTTATATTGCCGTTTTATTTATTTTGCTAAAACTGTGAAGAATGTGAACAAGAAATTTATTTTTACACCATCTAGCGAAAGATTGTCGGATATTTCTATTGTATATTTGAGAGATAAAGGAACACCCAATACGTTGTAAGGTTATCTCTTCTACTATTGAGGCCATGATAGTAATAACAGATAGCTATCTTTTCAGCTGTTTATGCATTTCGGATATATATTCCAATAAACGATATATCCACCCATTTTTTTCCGGAGTATACTCGCCAGTTCAAAGAGTGATATAGGGTGTGTTTGCTTGACACTTATTCACTTTTCTAGTTCATCCAGCTATTCAATAGAGAATATACAACTTATCCTAAAGGTACTCTGGATTGAATATTTATCCATTAAACTCATTCTTCTTGCACAATCCAAGATGTTGGCTGCGATATGGCATCGTGTATTGTCATTCTGGGAGTTTCGGTAAAAACGCCACAACATAAGAATCATTTCAATGTCTAGATGTTTAAAACATTGCTTTGAGCAATTACGAGCTATAATCACTAGGCCATCACTATATGTAGCTAAAATACCCCTAAACAATTAGTCCAATCACTACAGTACTTCTTCATAGTTTCTGTATTCAAATAGTCCCATCTGAACGGAAAACTTTAAGTCTGGATTCGTCACTTCATAGGATATGTTTTCATTGTTCTGTGGCCCAGTTGCAGTGCATTAGTTCACGGAATTTATGCAATTCAATTGACTTTAGTGATTAGGAGTTTGCTTGCTGCAATTCTAACACACATACGTACGATCCTCGGTACGTAACGTACCAATAAAAACGTAGTTGGAGTTTGCCTATTTGTGTTCTGTGTTCGAAGAGTACATTAGTGAAAGATATGTAAGAATTTATTCTTCATATATCCCGCTTCAGGATTTTTGAGTCGATCAATTCGTAATTTATTTCTATAATGTCCAAGCAGCAGAACTGTAAGGTCGATCTACATGTTTGTGGTTTTGTTCCTATTACAAAAATTGATAGTTTTCTGATAGACTTGTGACTCCCAAAGAAGACGCTTAGTCAGTTGTCCTTGCATACGTCTAGACAGAAGATAAACTTATGTCTGAAACGTTCCATTTATTGACTCTAGGTAAGAGCGGAAGCTGAAAATGATACATTTCACCATCTACTGTCAAATCTGTCAACATTTCACCGTCACCACCTATTGTTCAATTACTTTTTGGCACTTTGTTTAGTTTCAAATACAGTAAATATATTTCGATATTATATATTGCCTAGTGCCAAAGATTATAATCCAGAATAGTTGGTACTTCATCAAAGTGAAATTTCTGTTACTTTAAATTAATGGATTCATATTATTCCCATTATTGAGTATTAAATTGAAAATATTTGTTTGTTGTACAAAATATATTTATAGAGGTTAAAGATTGTTTTCGTTTCAAAAACAAAACGAAGAAAAAAACTTGAACTCCCAAACAAAATTTTCAATAGAGAATATACAACTTAACCCTATTAGAAAATCTAAATAGCGAAATATTGGAAAATGTTTTCAAATTTCGAAATCTACTATACTGTACATAATATTTAAACGTTGATTCTTTGGTAACAATTAAAAAATTCACGTCATATCTGTGATCATTTTCAACATTTAGCAAATCAAATCTTTTATTTTAATTGTTTAATTTGGTTTTACTCAAATATTTTATTTTATACAATAGTTTATAATAAGAAAATAAACTGTAAGTAAAAATAAAATCTCAAAAAGGTGCTTTATTATATGAATAGACCAAAACAATATACAGACGTTTCATAATTCCCGTAACGTCATTCCTTTTCTGGTAAAGATTGCAGTTAGAAGATCGAATAGAATTCCCACTAAATTAAAATTAAGAAAATAAATATAGAAGTTATTAAGTGTCTTTACGTTTTTGGAACATCCTATTATATCTAATTTAATTTTATTTATTTGAGTAAAATCTATGAAACACTGTATATTGTAAATGTATTATTTATATCATTTATTACATTATTTGCATTATTAACATTATTTCACATTTTATAATAAGCTTATTTTGAATGTTGAATTTTACGTTTTATAATAGTAGAATTTTTGTATTAATTTACAAAAGATATAAAGATATTACAGAAAAAACTAGCAGGGAACATTAACATATGCCTCAAAACGTGCGGCATCTCTCGTATTCTAAGTTTAGAATCCATATAATTAAAAATACTTATTTTGATATAAATTGATATAATGTACTAAACATAAAAATTGAATTTTAATTACAATATATATGATTTTAGATTTTAATTTTAAAAAATGAGATATCGATGAAAAAAGCTTCGAGACTGTATTCAAATTTCTAAATGATATAAGAGTTTATATTTAATTTTTTGTCGCTTTTATTAGTTAAAATTTTAAATAGATTTATCTTCATGAAATTTAGAGGCGTTTTTACTTTTTTTGCCTTGTGGGCACTAAGATGGTCTTTTTTTCAGACCCATTATAAGTTTGTCTAAGTCCACAATGGAGAGACCGAGTGGTGAAGGACAGCTCCAGACATAACTGTGACAGATCACTTTTTGAAAAATTTCTGAGGTTTTTTTGACCGCCAGGATTAGATTCCGGGGATCCATAGTGATAAGCTGACATTTTAAATGCCTCCAGCAATCCGGTCCGCGCAAATTTAGGAACTATAAAATAATACATATAAAAAGCATTGAGAGCTTTTAAATCTAGATCGAGAAGATAATTCGTGAATATTGAAATATTGTGTAATCACTAATTTGCTAATTAATAAAAATTTTTCATTTTCACCAAAAACCGCATAATATTAACCCAATGTTATATTGAATGTCATAAATACGATAAACATGATAAAAAAAACTCTGTCGTATTCAAAATATATTAAACGAAGAAAACGAAATGCAAACTGCAAAAGACCATTTGTTTCACGAAAATTAGTATTTGTTATTTTTGCACACTTCAGGAACACTATAAATTCACACGGAGAAGACGAACTTATTTTGAGGCTTTTTCTAGCGTAAAAATGTAAAATTGGAAGTCTTCTGTTATGCAGAATTTTTATTCGTTCTTGTATTTCTTACCAATTTCCTTATATGTTTAAATAAGATAATAAAATTTGCTCTTACTTAAAAAAAGAACGATATAAATATTCAAATATAATTATATTATGCACTAACAAAATTAAAATTTTTCAGTATGACTAATATCGTTTAGTAAGCAAACTTGAAAGCTTTTCATTAATAAAAATCAATATGTAAAAATTTCTCACATAAGTAAACATGCAGTTAAGTTAAAAAATGGTTAATATTTTAAAGTGTAATATGTTGCAAATAATTAAGATAGCATAAACACCAACACTTTCTTCAAAAAATTAGTTATATATTGAGATTGGAATAGGCTACTATTTGCTTAGAGAAACGGAAAATGATGTCTCTTTTTTAGCTCTCTTCAAAAATATACCAATAAAATATAAATACAAGATAACTAATGTTTATACATAGATAATCTGCTATACTTTTGATATTTTTTATTTAATAAAATTCAGCAACATCTTCTTATTATATACAATCTGATGTACGAATAAATTATGAAAATTATTTCATTTTAAATTAAAATTTTTAAAATATCAATTTATTTTTATAAGCAAAAATTTTTAATTGAAATAATTAAATTTAAAATGATATAAACATAAAATATATCCATTAATTATAATTATCTATTCTTCATTATTAATTGTCCTAAAATTAAATAATATTTTTATTATAAATAAAATAACGTTCTTAAAAAGAATTTTATAGGCTTTAACTATTTTTATTAATTTACAAGATTAATGAAGTTTTGTAAAATTTTAAAGAAATAAATTTTAACTGTTACTTTCAGATGGTAGAGAAGAATATTTCACAAAGAAGAATTATTCTATTTGAAATTCCATTAGGACTTCAAAGGATAAACAACATAATTAATCTAAGAAATTGGATAATAGATGTGATAATTTGAATTTATTTTGATGCATTTTCTGATATATAAAAAACCTCTTTAAAAAAATTAAATTATTTAAAGAAATTTTTATATATTAATCAAATATTCTGTATAATTATATTTTGCGCTTCGTGCTAACAGTATCTAATGATTTATCATTAACAAACATTAAAAGTAGCACTGATTAGATGATAAAAATTAAAATAAATTCTTAAATTAAGTAAAATGTAATTATAGTTTAATCAAAACAATTTTCAATCTTTTCTAATCATATTTTGAATATATTGAAATGTTTTAATAATTAAATCAATATTAAATTACAAGTATATATTAGAAGTTTATTGTTGTACGATTGTGTATATATGTTATTATACTATTATATATATAAAGAAATCATATTGAAAAAAAAAATTATAGAAAATTTTTCTATAAGTTTTTGTCCAACTATATCCAACCATAGAATTGAATTTGGAGTATAGAATAGAAGATATTGTATTTTTTTTATTTTTCAACCAATAGGATATGCTTACAGACAATGGTCAATTTTTTCCATAAAATCTCTTTATCCCCGACCAAAAAGAATCTTTGTTTTTCAATATCAAATCGATAGATAAAAATATTTGTAAAACTAAAAGTAGTTTATAAGAGACATTCAAATATTTATTAGAAAACGATGATTTTTCTTTTAATTTTTTGCTCCTTACATATATTTGCATAATAAATTCGAATAAGAAAACGAAATGTAGCAGTTTATAATAATAATAATAAATATATTTTACGGTGCTTTTATTATTTAACGTATAAACTTATATATTCATTATATACAGACGTATTTAGTCAATAGGATATGCTTTATTATATTTTTATTTGGCCTACTTTTTAATATTTTATATTATCTTCTATCTTATATTTTACCATATACTGTACATACTTTTTTTTCTTGTATTTGTAGTCTAAATTATATTATATTTATAAGGTAAATATACACGTAAATTTAATAGAACAATCCTAATTACATTAGTGTAGATATTTTAAATCTTATTTTCAATTATTTTTATTATTTTAATAAACAATTCAAACCATTAAAGAAGTTATTATACATGTAAATAAATGTTTTGTAAATTAAATCGGAAAAATAAAAATTCATATAATACCATATTTTGACTATTCTCAGCTATCAAACATCTAAAGTTACTTCTTCGTAACGAAATAATTAAAACTATATAAAAATTTACATTTAAAATATTATAGTGTTAATTTAAATTACATACATGTTTAACTTTCTTTCATAAATAAATTTTTTTATTTTATAAAAATAAAATTGTATAAACGACATAAATACATTTATATTAAAGTAGATAGCAAAGATATGCAGAAAAAATCTTATAATGTATATTATATTTATTTTAACAGACAAAAAATGGAAAAATATATAATTTTTTTATATTCTTAACCCTTAGAGACAACCTTAGATAAAAAAATATTGACCCTAAACCGTTCCAATTTTAAAAAACAGTTTATAGGTTCATTCGATTTATCAGTATTTATTTATTCTTGCACCTTGAAGGATTTGGAAATATTGGCAAACTGATTTTGTTCGCATAGTCACCTTCTGCTTGCAAAATTTCTCTTCGGGTAAAGAGGAAAACGTTATTTTCTTCAGAAACATTACTTTGGACGTAAACTACTTTCTCTTTTTTTTTTTCTTTTTTTACTTGAATCCAAACAGGTCAAGACCAAGCAGCCTGAGGTCTGTACGTTAAAATTTTCGAATTTTAATATATTTTTGTTCGGCGGAAATTCTTTTATTCCAGGAAAAGAAATCTAATTTAGTTTCTCCAAGCAGAAATAGTAGAAATGCCCGAATATACAGAATAAAAAAATAAAAAAATAATATGTTGGTAAGTAGAGTATGAATATGCAACGAGCACGAAAAGTTTAAATCAGTTTTACTTTTCATTATTTTTTCCTTATCTTTCCAGAAATTCTGCGAGTGTGATAATGTTATCTTAAGAAAAAATATATTTCTTTGAAGAAATATTTTGTTTTTTTTTTGTAAACTAATTAATTCAGAAAAATTTACATAATCTCTACGAAAAAGGAAAAATATTATTGTTTTTATTATTGATTAAATATAATTAAGGATACTTTTTATTATTTATCGTAACAAAATGTATTATTAATTAAAATTCAATTATTTTTATTATTAATTGTGAAAAATTAAAATTTATATAAATTAAGTAAAGTATTTATTATTTCAATATATAACTGAAATTGATAATGAATTGATAAATTTATAGAATTTGATTAATTTAACAATTGATTAAGTTTTATAAATTTTGAATTAAAAAATTAAAATTTTTAAAAATTAAATTATACAATATTCGAGATGTTTTAAAAGATGGAGAATAATTTATTTTTACAACACGAGATGTCGCTAAAGACGAAATTTCGATTAAATTCTTACCCTTTTTTTTTCTTTCTTTTTTTTTATAGGAAATTTTTCGATCAAATATGAATTTTTTTAATAAAAATTAACAATATTAAATTATATTATATATATAATAATAGTATTAAAACATTTTATGAATATACATTTTTATGTTAATTTATATGTTAATTTAACAGTACTGTATATATATCAAGATATATTCGTACAATTTAGTATAGTATTATACGTACTTATAATGTACTTTAATATTTTATATAATGCAATAATTTAAATATTATTAATACATTATATTAACAAAATATACAAATTTTAAATTAGTGTAAATTATTAATAATTTTTTGTTAATCAAAATATTAATATATTATAAAATAATAAAACCATCTGAATATATGATAGAATATCATTAATATAATAATGAAATGTCAGAATTTAATAGATAATAATAATATTTATGAACGGTCTTTGCTCCTTTCACACTACAGGAAACAAGAGTCTAGCTCTCTGGTACGCATTAGTTCTAAGTTATACCGCTACGGCGAACAGCGCCAATCGCGGCAACTGGATTTGTCAGTTTCGGATTGTAGTTACAATCCTTATCATTTGTTTGTCGTACTGTCAACGTTATTGAACTCGTAATACGTTAAATAAAATGGAATGTAGTGAGTGTGGTTTAAAATATACTGGTGTTTTCTATTCATAATTATAAATTATAAATGTTTTGTCCGAATTTATTAGTTAAAAATGAAAATAAAATAAATTTATGAATAGACACTTTGCTTAAAAATAAATTTTTTCTATAAAAAAATTAACATTTTAAGATTATGAGATGGAGTTATGAAAAAACTAAAACATAGGGTGACTTATTTGGGAACTTTCCTGGCAACATTTAAAATTCTGGTGGCGCTATCTATTACGATATTTTATGGGAAAAAAGTTTATATTTTTAATTATTATAAAATGGCAAAAATCTTAATTTTGGGGGTAAGGATGGATTTTATAAAAAAAAAAAAATTGTAAATGCTAATAACGAGGAAAATCGTCATTAAGTCTGACGCTTCTCGAGATATGACACACGACCACCCTTTTTCTCCCACCCCCATGATCTTTAACAATCAAAATTTAATAGTATCAATTGCCCTAATATATAAACCTCCGAGACAGGCTGTACGTTAAGTATACTAACGAAAGTAGCCAAAAATAAAGCGATTTTGTGTTTCTTTTGAAAGGATCAATTTTTCCAAAGGAGATCAGTTTAGCGTCGTGCATAATTAACAAATTAGTCAGGAATACCGACAGGAGCGGACCTGAATGAAAGCTACTGTCCCAGCTCCGGACTGGACAGTCATTCGACCTGGAGAATTTCTTAAAATTAGGGACACGAAGAGAGAACCGAGTGTGGACTGCTAAGAAGGAGCAGAAGAAAGAAAACGGAAAAGAACCTCGTCTGAACATCAGAAGGAGAGAGGAACGATACAATACCGTTTTGGACCATCGTTTAGACGCTCTACGAAATCGTCCTTACAATTTTCAATGTGCAATTTGTATATAATTGTAAATAAAGGACTGAACATTAGAGTTAGGGTCGTAAGGTGTCTTTCTAATGAACCATAACAAATATTCGTAGTGGAGAAGCGAAGGATCTCGGACTTAGACTTCTCACTACATAGTTTTGAATTTTACTCTGTACATGAAAAGTTTCTGAGTTTGTTCGTCCGGGTTCGATCACAGTTCCCAAAATGATTAAAGGCTCTCTTAAAAGCTTTTTAGTGCCTACAGGGAAGAAAACGAGATGAAATCAAAATTGCCTCAGCCATTCGGCCATCATTATTATATGTTTATTATATGCTAATATGCTTTATAATAATTGTTATTATATTTTATAATAATTCTATACTATATTTTAATGTACTTTATGGTACACAAGTATCGATGTATTATGCACCTGAGCCATATGTGAGTTTTGTAGCCTTAAACCTTGGATTAATCAGTAGTGCCCATATGTTTTCTCTTTCATCACGTAAACTGAGGCGACTGTTACTTTTTTACGCTTGAACATTAGCTAACAAGCATAGTTCTGGCTGAAAAGAGAAAAACCCAGTCACAATTTTTTCAGTTTGTCTCTTTAACTCCCCAATGATTTATTTATTCGTGACTACGACACTGGTATGCATACAAATTAAACTTATTGTTAAGTTGTCCTTGGCTTCCAAGTTATTCTATTCTTCTTTACTTTCTATAAAGAATAAAATTATTAAAGAAAATATTAGCCTACTTGTAAAAGTGAAAAACTTACACACTAATATTTTAGTGTATTTTTTCATAATTTAATATTAAGTAAATGTAGATGAAATTGATATTTGTTTCATTCTGCAGTGCCGTCAAGAGCTTGTATGGGACCCGTAGTATAGAGGCTTTATTTATCCTAAAACGGAAAATTTTTTATCCGTAAGATAACAGAAAAATATTCCAATCTCTTAAAGTGAAAAATAGTCTGAAAACTTTTCTTTTTTTGTTAATAAAAATAACAATTTTAATTTAATTTTATAGAGAAAGGAACCACTACAGGCCTCTAAGTTTTCTTCTGACCCTGGAAAAATCTCCAGCTTTTCCTTTCGATGGCTATGATATTCTGTAGGATTATCTTCATTGTTTAGTGTTGAAAAGGCATAGTTCTGACTAAAAAATATTCTTTTTCTCGCGTTTTTAAATCTTTCACGAATGAAAAATTTCTTCACAAAAGGTTGAATACATCATACGGCATTCGTTAATTAAGAAACGCCGTATGATGTATTCAAACTTTATACAATATATTCAGTATATATAATATTATATTATGTATCCGGAAATTAGTTTAAAAATTAGAATAATTTTTGATGATTAATATTCAATTACTCAACTTGATTAATTAACTCTGTCTTAAATATTTTGATAGTTTACTTTCCCGGCTCTGTTGTATACTGTATAACAGAGGGAAAGTACGGAGATCGGTCAAAATATGATTCCCAAGATTTTTACATTTTTGGACTTAGGACACCTTGAAACATCGAGAAATGCAAAAAATATAGGGGTAATTTCTGTATGTATGGATGTTAGTGTATGTGTGTGTGGATGACACGATTTTGTTCGCCCTTTTAAAGCTTAGTAACTCCTGTACTATTTGTCGAAAATTTCTGAAATTTTGCAGGGAGGTTTGTTTATTAGTTAGGAGGATTTATGCCGTTATATTTGGTGGTTAAAGGTCGAGGGGATTTACAATTTTTTTTTATAAAGCCCGTCTCTGCCCTTAAAATAAAGGTTTTTGCCATTTTATAATAAAATATGATAACAGATATCATCGCCAAAGTTTTAAGTCACCCGGAAAATTGAGCAATTCGTTGCTGTTTATTTTTATTAAGCTATAAATTAATCAATGTCTCAGTGAATATTTTGTGTGTTTATGTGTGTTTGTGTGTCCATCATTCATATCATAATTTATCGATACAAGGTTTGTTTGGTCGAAATACTTACTAAGCATATAATAGGAATATATGAAAATATATTAAAATTGTTAAAAATATTTNTTTGTCATAAATTCTGATCTTAAACAATTTCCATCATGGTATAAACATATTAAACCGCTAATTTTTTTTTATAAACTATATCTACAATAGTTCATAATAATTATTTTCTAAATAATGCTAATTTGGGCATTATATTTAAAATGTACAGTACTAGCAAATATTCACGGTTCTATCCGGGCAAGAAGTAGTAATGGCAAACATTAAACTGAAAACCATATTAAAAGTTTGGTTATTTTAGCAAACCATTGTTATGATTATCACAAAGTATCAATGAAATGAAATCGGGGGAGTTGTGGGTGTCCAGGTTTCATCATAGTTCATATTTACTGTAAGCTCCACTCTGAAATATTTGGTACAGAGCGGTCAAAAGTTTTAGAAACTTTTAGAGAACAGACAGATTGACGGACATACATTCTATTATATATATTGCTAATATTAAAGGTATCCCTTGATTAATGCGATTAATTAATTTCTCGATCCTATTGCGTATATCAAAATTGGGTTAATCAAAATACCATATCTATGTTAAGTAAAGACAGCTAGTAAAGCCACGTAAATTAAAACTTCTGCTGCGTATGTAAAGGAATTGCCGCAATTAATTTCGCGCGTTAATCAAATCTCGTGTTAAGTAAAGAGATATCTTTATATTCAAATTTAAAGTCAAGCATCATCGTTCTAACTAGGGTTTCTCATNTAAAAAAATAAAAAATTGTAAATGCTAATAACGAGGAAAATCGTCATTAAGTCTGACGCTTCTCGAGATATGACACACGACCACCCTTTTTCTCCCACCCCCATGATCTTTAACAATCAAAATTTAATAGTATCAATTGCCCTAATATATAAACCTCCGAGACAGGCTGTACGTTAAGTATACTAACGAAAGTAGCCAAAAATAAAGCGATTTTGTGTTTCTTTTGAAAGGATCAATTTTTCCAAAGGAGATCAGTTTAGCGTCGTGCATAATTAACAAATTAGTCAGGAATACCGACAGGAGCGGACCTGAATGAAAGCTACTGTCCCAGCTCCGGACTGGACAGTCATTCGACCTGGAGAATTTCTTAAAATTAGGGACACGAAGAGAGAACCGAGTGTGGACTGCTAAGAAGGAGCAGAAGAAAGAAAACGGAAAAGAACCTCGTCTGAACATCAGAAGGAGAGAGGAACGATACAATACCGTTTTGGACCATCGTTCAGACGCTCTACGAAATCGTCCTTACAATTTTCAATGTGCAATTTGTATATAATTGTAAATAAAGGACTGAACATTAGAGTTAGGGTCGTAAGGTGTCTTTCTAACGAACCATATTATGGTTCGTTAGAAAGACACCTTACGACCCTAACTCTACACAAATTATTATTGTTACACAAATTGTTATTATTGTTACACAAATTGTTACACAAATTGTTTTATTTTCAATTACAGGTAATTGAAAATAAAACAATTTTAATCTGTGTAACTGTGAGGCTGTAATCTTATACACCAGTATGATAAGTCCTATTAATAGAAATACACTGATATAGTGATTGAAAGAGTAATTTTGAAGTACAGTACAGATTCGACTAGATAAAAAAATCAAAAAAATAAATAATTTTGTTATACTTACGCATGAAATTTAATCCCGGGTATCTACTTTGATGGATAATTTGTGCAACCATAAGCCAAAGAAGCTGTCATAATTACATAATTTTTCGCCAAAAATCAACACCATTAACAAAAATTAATATGAGAGGGAACCACCCTCTCGTGTTAATTTTTGTTAATTTTTTGTTAAATCTCGTGTTAGTTTTCTCTCGAGAGGGCATCATCTTAACTTCTCGACAGAAAATACTTCGCTAAAATCTCGTTACGATGACTCCTTTAAAATATCCTTTTTCGTGATAAAGTGTTAATAGCGAGGTTGCTGCCGAAGTTTTTATCTGGAAAACGTGAACGTCGAACGTCGAGCGCCGCTTAAAGATAGAGGCGTTCGATGTTCGACGTTCACGAAAACTTCGGCCGCAACCTCGCTAATACTTATAACTATAATCTAGACATGTTAATTCTTAAATAATNAAAACTATTTTATTTCTAAAGATAAAATAAAAAATAAAGTAAAATGCGATGAGTGATATTTACTTTCAGCAAGTCTCCGCTGTTCAATGATGCGCAAACACAATATATAGATATTACATGAACTAACAAGTAGAGACTTGTAAAACATAGGTAATAATATGCAGCAAGAAACCTCAAAATTTCTCTTTTAGGTGGGTCTTCAAGATGCAACTTTTCGTATAATAAATAATAGAAAGAAAACCTACATGGTAAATTATTATTGAAATGCGAGATTTCCCGGGAAAATAAAATTCCCCGGGATTTTTCTCGTAGGAAATAAACGGCGAGAATCCCGGGAAAACGGGGTCCCGGGAAAGAAACCCTAGTTCTAACGTTCAGTTTTTGGAAGTCAGGTTTGTTAAACACCTGAGGCAGGCCATGGTGAAGGCCGAAAACGTTCGGAAATTACGTTAAATTTCAATTATTGGTTAAAAAGGTTTTATGTGTGATAGTTTTTTTACTCACTCCAGTAAGTTGAGAAGAAGACTGTTATAATATATTATTACTGCTTTACATTAATCCTAAGCAATGAATAGCAAATATCTATAATTTTCATATACGGAAACAGGACATGCAAAATATTAAAATTACATAAACTGTTCCATTTGAGTCACGAGAAAAAGTTCTAAAGGTTAAATATCATTTTAAAAAATATGAAAGTGAATATGACAAACAGAAAAACTTAACTATGTTTCAATGTCGAAAATATTTTAACAGGAACAAATAATAATAACATCGGAAAATCAAAAAAAATAAATTAATGAAAAATATATAAAATTATTTTTATTAAACACTTAAATAATAATGAAATGATAATAATTATATATTTGTCATAATGAAATCATTTCAAATATTTCTAAATAAACTCTACTAAGAAATATATAATAGATTTCTATGAATATGTAAAATACAGATGTATCAATAACAGAAAAATTCTATAATATTTGTAAAATGATATAGACCTAATGTAGTATTTATGAAGAATCTCAAGTTAAGAAATAAAAATTTTGTTAACTATAAATATAACAGAATAATCCATATATTAATGTTCTCGTTGAAAGTAATGAGGTTTTACATGAAAAATAATGTATCATGTTTTAACATGAACATCATACATGAGATTATGAACATCATCATACATAAAAATTTAAAAATTTTGAATCAGATTAACATAATAAAACTTTTTTTTTATTATAAATATCAAGTATTCTTTGAAATATTTTATCATTAATCTCTTTAAAGTGGGTAATACTGTATTTTATAATAAATATCGTCTTTTAGAATTTAATTTTAAATTATTAACAGAAATAAATACATCTGCAAAAGAGAAAAATGCAAGAAAAGATTTAAAACATAAAAAATTTATATTAACAATTTTAATCACAAAAACATTTTCTATTATAAATTAGCTCATAAATAATTTATTCAAAATTTATATTAACAAGTTATATTTTAAAGTTATCCTTTATAAAAATAAAGAAATAAAGGATAAATAAATGTTTTAAAAGTATTTTAAATCAAATTATTACATTTCAACAAATTACATAAATTATAACATTAAATTATGGATAACTCATCCGCGAAACTGATTTAACTATCAAACATTTGTCTAATTTGGAAATTTGATGACAACCTACTACAATAAATATTATAACTTAATAAAATTACCTTTCATTTGTTTTTAAATAATAATTATGTATAAAAATATTTTTTATATATGATATATTCTTTGAAATTAAGTACGTTGAATTTCAACGAATCAAAACAGGAGAAAAACAAAATTGGATTTATTTTCAAAATTAAAAAAATATATATTATCTTCATTAAGATATTTAAATTAATTATTTTTCTTTAACTATATTTGTTTGCACTCTAATGAAGTTCATTTTTAATAGCTTTTCAAATATTTTAAAATATAAAATAAACGTATTTATCCTATACACAATTTCGTATAGTTAATACTTATACATTTATCTATTGTTCCATCTATAAATAATAATTTTACAATAAAAATGAAATTTCTTCTGAACTGTTTAACTATATAACTACTTATAATTACAATAATAACTTATTATTGTTTAACATGAAATTATATAAATGATGTTAATAAATCAATGAAAATTTATTACTTAATGGTAAGTATTAAAATCCTAAACACGTTTCTAAAGAACTATACAAAATAAATTGTCTAAAATTCATATAGGCTACTAATTTTTAAAATAAGCTTATTATAAAATATATACACGCGAAAAAGTATCTTGTAGATATAAATTGTTATAAAAGTATATTTTTAGTTTATTTGGTATAAGATCAAAAGATTCGTTGTTAGATCTGTATTCAACGATGATGTTGAACTGAATGATAACATTCGAGTTAAAGTATTTGATTGTTTTTATTCTTTAAAACTNTAAGTCAAAGAAGCTGTCATAATTACATAATTTTTCGCCAAAAATCAACACCATTAACAAAAATTAATATGAGAGGGAACCACCCTCTCGTGTTAATTTTTGTTAATTTTTTGTTAAATCTCGTGTTAGTTTTCTCTCGAGAGGGCATCATCTTAACTTCTCGACAGAAAATACTTCGCTAAAATCTCGTTACGATGACTCCTTTAAAATATCCTTTTTCGTGATAAAGTGTTAATAGCGAGGTTGCTGCCGAAGTTTTTATCTGGAAAACGTGAACGTCGAACGTCGAGCGCCGCTTAAAGATAGAGGCGTTCGATGTTCGACGTTCACGAAAACTTCGGCTGCAACCTCGCTAATACTTATAACTATAATCTAGACATGTTAATTCTTAAATAATAAAAGTAAAACAAATAGTCTAATTAATTTTCCTATTTCAAAGAACTTATCAAAAAACAGTTATTTAATTTGAAATTTGACTCAGATTTCTTTATTAAACTATGTGCATTTTGGGTTCATCAATATACTTCATCAGTTGGGTTTTTGTTTTTCTGTTTTAAAAGATATTTTAAAAGTGATTTTAACATTTCCTTATGCTATTTTCAATGATAACTTTTAATATCTATTTTTAATATTACATAGGAAAATTAATTTTTATAAGTCCGTCTTGACAAGATAATTTGTTGCATAATTCATTGCAATCTACTTTGCGTATAAAATGAGTGTTCTCAACACAGTAAATAACAGTTTATGCATGTATTTTGAGTCTTGCGATCCTTATTTTCTATTAGTTTACAGGCCTGTAAATTAGCAGAAAACATTTATTCTGTAATTAAAGTTATTACCGGAAAAGTATGAATGATGTGTTTTTTTAATCGTTAAATCTCGAGTTATTAAAAAGGAATTTTTTTTGAGTTGGCTACTTTTGGGCTACTTTTTAAAATTTTTTTTTGTTACGAACACTAAAAACGTCTGGCAACGTTGATGGCATACACGTGTGTGCTGCTTGTTTCTTGTTGAGTTGTTTCACGTGGTCGTTAACGGAAATGGGTAGACCAGGTAATGTGCTTATTATTTATGTAAAATTAGCGATAAATTTATAAAAGATATACTGAAAGTAGCTGAAATTTTCATAAACGTAGATGTGATCGAAAATCTCATTACAATTTCGAGAATAACTTGCAAAATTATGCTTGAAGGAACAGTTAACGGAATTAGTGTATTGTTATAGCCGTTAATTTTTAGCTTTAAATTAGTTTTATAAATTTGAGATGTAAACATAGTGTTAATATACGACATAGCACATAATCCGTATTCGGTCAAACTTTACCTACGTTCACAGTTATGGCCGCACAGTGGGGACCCACGTTGTAACCTAACCTGTTCTAATAAATTACCAATTTGGTAATTAGAATAGGTGAGGTTAGGTTAGAACGTGGGTCTCCACTGTGCGACCATGACGGTATTCTATTCTCATCTGTATTATAATAGCTTTAAATCTGAAAAATGAATTAAGAAAAAATAATAATTAACAAAGACCATTGTTTTCGTGTTGGGAACTCACAGATAAGGTAAGTTCCATAAATATAAAAGCACGTCTTGTTATGCAAATAAAAGTCAAACTAATTATCACATAAAACCAATTTAATTTTGAGGTAATTACAACTTACAAATAAACATACTAAAAAATCGTGTAATTATATTGTTTAACAACTTAACAATAAACATATTGGTTAAATTTCAGATCTGTATACTGTCATGGTGGCGGTCCCGATTGTTTGTACGCCTGTCAGATTGATACATACTAGTTATTGATACTAGTGTGTTCAAGAACTACCGTGAATCAATAACTAGTGACATTTGGCACAAGGCGGCCTGCAGGCGGCTCCCCTCTGGGAGGAGTCAGTCGGGAGTACAAACAGTCGGGACTGCTGCCACGACAGTATACGCATCTGAAATTTAACAAACTAATTTAAATCAAAATCACATTTCTCACTGTCCCAAAAATATAAAGGCATACTACAAAATCATTAGAACAGTAGAAAGTATTGTTACAAATAATCAACTAATAACTAATACTCTTTCCCTTTTTCATTATAAGTTTGTAGATATGGTCTGACATTGATTGTATAAGTTTTGAAAGACTATTGTAGTTACTTCTTCCCAATGGATGTTAATTGCATGTAAAATGGATGTTTTAACTCATCTACGCTGTTATATTGGTCCACATTAGCTTATATAGCTCTAGCTAAGATTCCCCAGAGGTTTCCATTGGATTCAAATCTGGGGAATGAGCTGGCCAATCAATAACTGGGACTCCATTACTTAAAAAAACCACTCATAAGTTGATTTAGCTGTGTGGATAGGGGCATTATCTTGTTGGAAAAACCAACGATTTCCAGCAATTATATCAGTCCAAGGCAAAAGAACTTTCTAGCATGTCTTATAATGATTTGTATTCATTTAGCTATTGAGGAATGCAATATTTGTCTTGCCAAACTGACTAAACTCATCCCATACCTTCACTGAGTCTCTCCCTTGCTGCCGTTTTGAAAATATTTATTCCTCACCCCTCAAACCATTCCAATAACAAGTCCAATCATCTGGTTCATCAAGATTAAACTTCTTGTCACTCCAGATGATGTGTTTCCATGTATCTGTCCATCCCATTTTTTCCTGTGCTCACTGCAAGTGCTTTTGCTCATGGATGGGGATTACTGATGGTGCAGGCTTCTTATAGATGAGATGCTGATATGTACTTGTACTTGCAATTGTAGATTTTGAACATTAAGCTCTGGTTTTGATGCTAGTTTTTGTAAAGATGTTTGGTTGCTTTTTGATTTCCCACAAAATACTGTTTTCCTCTGTTTGTAAGCTTTGAAGGTTGATCTGTTGATTTCTTTTGTCTGTATTTGTCTCTAAGCTTTATGAAATTGTCAATTACAGTTGGAGAATGATTAATTTTCTTTGCAATTGCTCTTGCTGAGTAATTTTCATCTCTTAAAGCTGAAACTTTGCATTTTTCAACATCTCTTAAGAGTTTTGCATGTCTCATGATGAAAAACAATTCATTTACATCAATACATAGTAGAAATAAACATTTTAAATACTTGGCAGTTATACTGTAGTACTGTATGATCTCTATTGTTAGAAAATTGAACCTGCCTTTATATTTATGGGACAGTGAGAAATCTGATTTTGATTTAAATTAATTAATTGTTGTTAAACAATATAATTACATTATTTTTTAGTATGTTTATTTGTAAGTTGTAACTACCTCAAAATTAAATTGGTTTTGTTATGTGATAATTAGTTTAGCTTTTATTGTATAGCTCATAACAAGTAGCACCTTTATATTTATGGGACTCACCTTAGATGTAATATGTGGTATTGAGTGAATATTTTTCTCCATTGCACATGTCACTCTACACTCCTTTGCTCATCTTATTGAGAAAGACCATGAATATGCCAGACATGTTTTAATTATTTTCTTATTGACTTAACAGTAATATTGTTGTTATTCCAACCATTATTCACCTTTAATTAATATCCATCAGATTTAATATGTTTGAGTATTTTAAAAGATAACTTCAATTAGATTTGAAAATGGGAATGTAAAACTAGACATCAAATGAGAGCTATGTTTATGCATTACAGTATGTGTTTTGTTAATAAGAAACGTGCAAATGAAAAAACAAAATATAATTGAATATGATATTGAAATTTTGGAAATATTTGTACAGGGATTAGGGTACCTGCATTCCAGAGACCACTGAAGAATGTCTTTTGTGTTTTGATTCAATTTTGTGATTTTCTATCACTGAAGTCATCTTATTTTATGTTTTAATAAATATAGATGATTATTTCAAAATAACACAATTTCCCAAATAATGGTATTTGAAATACGAAATCTTTTGTAATTAAATTAATATTTTAATAATTAATTTAGAAGGTTCTGGACGAATTGGCCTGAGTTGGATTTTGAACCTACAACTCCCAGAATACTCAATACAATGAAATCTTTTGACCAATTTCTTTATCACTATGTCTAGTATGTCATAGGCTGCGTTCAACAGACTCAACAACAGTTTGGAGCAGTTGAGTATTTTTCTGCTGAATGCCCGCCCTTTACAGTAGTACTGTTTTGGAACATGTTTAGTGTTTTGACATCACATTTGGTAGCATCTTTCATTTACATAACCTGTTGTTAGCTGTAACTGATCAAAGATGGCTGTGCCCATACATATATATTATATATGAATATAAAGGCATTCATTACAGCATCAATGGGTCATTAATTTAAGAAAATATAATTTTTTGATGACAATACTCACTCTAATATAAAACAAAAATTTATTTTTTTTTCTTATTTTAGCAAAATAATTTATCAGTTTTTCAATTTTTATTATGATAATAATTTTAGCCATAGCCGTTCCAATTGGGGTTTATTTGTTTTAAAACGTATGCGCGCCAATTTTAAATGTTTTTAATTCTAAAACTTAAATCTTATTTTTAATAGTTATATTCCAAAAACGGCTAATATCGTTAATGCTTAAATTTAAATGTTCTGTTTGAATTCTCTATTCAATTTTGAATTGTCTGAAGACGACATATATATTTACGTTGAAAGCGCTTGCAAGATTAAAATATTTCTCTTAATTCTCTTTAACGCCTCCTAGTCTGAAGTTTTTGATTGTGTTATCTGTTGGCGTGACATCCAAGCCAAGTATTTAATACACCCAACAAGATGAGTAACAGAATTTGGATGTTCTTCTTTTCTATGTTAAATTTGCAAAAGTTATGGCATAAACTACATGCCCAACTAGTTTTTCTGCTCAAGTGTACAGCCATCATATAGTTCCAAAGGTCATAACCATTAACTTCAGAGACTTTTCTTTGTGTCTGCGAGGTGCTTTGAAACAAATGGAGAAATCTCTTCTTTTGAAATTAATTAAAGTGAAATACAAATCATTGGCTGAAGATGAGCTTAAGTTATATGTTGCCCATCTGCAATTCACCAAATCTTGTGACCCGATTTCATTCTATGACCAACTTGGAAAGATTCACAGTAAGGCATCGAAATTTGCTCAAGATGAAAGAGCTAAACTAAACAAGAAATTCAAGTGGCTCTGTAATGCAACACGTAAACAACAAAATCCAGTGCAGCCAACCCAATTTTACAATTACACAGAGGAAATTGTCCCATCTCAAATTGAGAAGATTTTACAATGGGAACCCAGGTATATCCCTCCGCCACAAAATATGAGTGCCGCTGAAATGGTTTCAGCGACTCGGTCAGCACTCAAGTGCTGCCGAGCGGCAACAAAATATCCGCAAATGGAGCTCTCAATCATCCAACATGAGACTTCTGATATCAGACAAAGACAAGAAGTTCGTTCTATGCAGGAAGGAAGACTTCTTACGCAGGGCCACGGACTTTCTAAACCAGTCGTAAGCTGTCATCTTACCGGCAGACTCAACCCCATCTGTGTTAAGAAAAACAAAGAAAATAATCACTCTCCCAGGGATTACTTCTGTTCTTTCGGGATGCCTGGATCCCCCATCCAACGTCACTTGCCCCAGGCTTTTCTTCGAAGCAAAAATGCACAAAGAGAGCTGGCCGTTAAGGCCTTTAGTCAATAAGAGGTCCCACCCCACATACTTCCTTGAAAAAGCGCTTGCTAGATTGCTAGGTGGGCTACTTTCTTCCTCCTCCCAAGTAGTGTTCTCATCTGTCACGGCTAAAGAAAGGTTATGCGCTACGCTGGCTGGCTTGAATCCAGATACCTACACATTTTATAAAATGGATGTTGTTGCGTTCTACTCTTTGGTACCTCACTTCGAAGTGGGGATGCTAGCCAACACCTTGCTTATCAAAGAGGGCTTTACTGCACAGCTAGTTTTAGAAGTTCGTGAAGCATTACTTTTTATTACGGAACACAATTACTTCTTCAATGGAAAGATTTACCTGCTGAAATAGGGGGTGCCGATGTCAGCTGTATTGGCAGAACTTATCATGCGGCGTGTTGAGCACAGTGTTTTTAAATTCCCTCTCACCATAGCTTACCCCTTAATTTATTTAAGATACGTAGATGATATTCTTTTGGCATGACAGGATACGGAATACTCCTTCCAGGTATTAGAACATCACTTATCAAAGATGTATGCTTCTATACACTTCACATAGGAGAAGGAAGTTGGGAGAAAAAGCTTTCTTGAACTTACCATTCACAAATCCCAGGAAGGCTTGGAGTTTTCCGTTTATCACAAGTTTGGCAATATCCCACCCATAATACCGGCCACAGCCTGTCAGCCACAGCAATATGTTAATGCGGCAATAACTCCCTTGATCGGACGGGCATTCTTACTACCATCGACACATCTTACGAATACTGAACTGGAAGCTGTCCGCACAGCGGTGTACGCGGCAGGATTTAGTTCCTCCAAATACATCCATGTCAAAAACAGAATTATACAGTCTCTCTTCCCTGCCACCACATTGTGCAGACCAAGGGATTGGACAACGCTCCGTCCCTCACTCCCATACTGTGGACGCTTCATGACCCGGATCTACCGGATCTTTAGGCAGAATGGTTTTCGTTTACCTATTGCCCCACGACCATGTCTGCAATGAATCTTGTGTAATGACAGAGATGCTACTTCCATCCTGGAAAAATCTGGTGTATACTCCATTCCCCTGCAGAATCCAATAACAGGACTATACACTTATTATATAGGATGACTACCAGAATGCTGGCTGATCACGTATCTGAACACCAATGTTCAGTGGCACTTGGCAATTGCGACACTGAACACCCAAATTGGTGATACAACAACACCACATAGCGCTTTGGAATCGGGTGGCAATACTCAAACGCTGTGATGAAGGGAGCTTGCTATATATTTGGGAGGCCCTCACAAAACTGCTCTCCTTGTGCAACTCCCCTACCCTCGACTTATCGGCTGTCTGGATTAATTTATACAGGCGATTAAAAAATCAACAATAATTTGATACTCATTTCCCGCACCTTCTATGTGGTTCAAGGCACATATGCATTGGCCTCTTTATGTGCGTCTTTATATGTTTCATGTGTTTTATGTATTTTAAAGTATGTCCTGCACTTTTATATTTAAATTTTAATGTAAACTTGCACTTATGGCTTTATTCCGATCGGCTTCTATGCTGTCCTTGTTAAGGTGCATGCATGCCAAAAATTTTATACGTATTTACAAAATGTTTTTAATTTAATGTCTAAAATCTACTTGTTCTTAATAGCCATTCTAATTGGCTCTTATGTTATGCATGTTAAGGTGCACGCATGCCAATTTTTTGCATTTACAAAAAAGGCTTCTTAATTTCAATGATCCTAATTAATAGCTGTTCCAATCGGAGTTTATTTGTTTTAAAACGCATGCGTGCCAATTGTAAATGTTTTTAATTCTAAAATTTAAATCTTATTTTTAATACTTATATTCCAAAAACGGCTAATATCGTTAATTCTTAAATTTAAATGTTCTGTTCGAATTCTCTATTCAATTTTGAATTGCCTGAAGACGACGTATACATTTACGTTGAAAGCGCTTGCAAGATTAAAATATTTCTCTTAATTCTCTTTAACGCCTCCTAGTCTGAACTTTTTGATTGAAGATAATTTAAATTGTAAGCCTAATAAAAGTTAAATTTTCATTTGTTTTTATTTCATTGTTATTATAACTTTAATACAGTTGACCACCTCTATAACGCGGTAGATACATTCCACTTTATAAGAATTTTGCGTTGTACGAATCCTTAAATATATGAACCAATCACAGCCTGGCACGTGTGCAGTTTATGGACTATGGCTGTTTGAAAGGTTTTCTTCCATAAAATTAATCGATTCTAGACTAATTTGACTCAGCATTTCCAAAACACGTATAATTTTTTGGGAATAATCCGTATAAACTATACTTTAAACAAAAAATTGTAGGATTACTTACTGAGTGTGCACCGTTCGGCGATGCCATTGCTTAAGCTTGTTTTCGTCGTGGAGCTTGTCATCGAATGGTGCTCGCGTGCTTCCTGATAAATTATTTTTTTGCAAAAAATTCGTTGAACTTTGGAGACATCATTAATAGAAATAATTTTTATGGTCGTTGAATAAGAAATGTTTTTTAACAAGAAATGTATAAAATTACAGTACTGTATTAGACTTACAGTACCTAATTTATATACTGTACAGATGATAGTAAACTGAACTTACCCACCTAAACTCTCCGTAGGGTGTAAGTAGTCCAGCTGCTCGTCCACTATTGGTCCAGATTCGATCAATCCTATCACAACATGCGTCGGCGATGACGTTTTACCGCATTTTACGAGTCTCTTTTAGTGTCTTTATATGAATATAGTCACAATGTTTTCACCGCGATATATGAATCTACATTATATGAACCCGCGTTATAGAAGAGTCTACTGTATATTCAATTTTTCACTTTAATGATAGAATAGGTATAAATCATGAACAATATATAATGATATTAGAGCTGGGTATCAGGAATCAACTGTGTTTTATAAATTGGATTAATTCTCAACATTCTACAAGATTTTGGATATCAAGTGAGATGTTAAGAATCACTATACAGGGTGTCTCAAAAATGTACTGACAAACTTTTAGGGGAGGTAGATAACATCTAAAGGAGGAATGAGATTTGCATAGGAACCCATAACCAGAAATCTCAGGGGAAAGTGGTAGTAGATGTAGAAGATCTGAAAAGGCACAAGACAGTGATTAATGGGAAATATTTATTGGACATAATTAGTACAAATGGCATACCTGTTCATAGTATTACAACAGATGCTCAAAGTTTCCACCATCAGACGCGATGCATGCTTGACACCGACGGGGCATTGATTGCCAGACACGTTCGAACACACTGGGAGTTTCTTTGATTGTAGCAGCAGCGCAGAAGAGTCTTGCCACGAGATCCATTTTACGAGACCCCCACAGAAAGAAATCGAGACTTGATAAATCAGGTGAACGTGAGGGCCAGGGAACCGGTCAACCACAGCCAATCCATTGATGCAGGAAAGACCTGTTCAAATGCGCACAAACATCCATTCCATAATGGGGAGTGCCCCATCATGTTGGAACCACATGTTGTTTCTGACATTTGCTGGAACATCTTCAAGTAAGGCCAGTAGAACCTGTTCCAGAAAGATCAGATAGTTCGTGGGAATCATGCAGGATGGTAAAAGGTATGGCCCGACTAAGAAGTCACGCACCAAACCTGCCCACATATTAACTCTGAAGTGATGTTGTGCCATGTGGGTCCACACACCGTGCGGGTTCTCGTGAGCCTACAAATGCACATTGTGCTGATTGAATATGCCATCCGAATTGAAAAAGGCCTCATCTGTGATCAAAACATAAGCTGGGAAATTCACATTTTGAGCACTTTGTTGCAGATACCAGTGTGCGAAACACACACGTGCAGGATGATCATTGGAAAGCAGTAACTGTTTCCTTTGGAGATGAATAAGGACTCGGTGTGCAAAATATGCTGTACACTGCAACGAGACACTCCTAAGTCAGAGGCAATGGCACGTATGCTGGTACTAGGATTGGTCTCCATGGCATTCAACACACTTTCTTCCATAATGGGCAGACACATCGAGCGTGGCCTACCCTCACTACTCTTGCTAGTGTGTATCAAAATTTGTGTGATACTGGGTCATTAAGAGATACTTAATGACTCAGTATCACACAAATTTTGATACACACGTGCAAACCAACTGTGGTGCAGTTGATGTCTGTCTGGGAAGCATTCTCGATAAATTCGTGCTGTGGCTCATCCATTGCCCTCAGCTATTCCATAAACTAAGTCTGCCAGCTCCCCATTTGTATACTGTTGCAAGCTTGTCATATGCTGACTACTGCATGAATGAGGAAATCCTAAATTTCCTCTCTAGTGCACAGATGAACAGCACTGCCTATTGATTTATGGTGACGTTTCCGGTTATGGGTTCCTATGCAGTTCTCATTCCTTCAGATGTTATCTACCTCCCCTAAAAGTTTGTTGGAAAATTTTTGAGACACCTTTATATGTCTAAGATTTTGATGTGACGGATATTCCAATTGATGTTGTCCAATGCAAATGCAATTGTTAACTCCATCTTCAAACAAAAGTTTGAACACATGAAAGCAGAAGCTACTTCTAGAATCACCAACTTCCTCTTCCAATGCATATATCACTCATCATTCATCAGATCCAGGTTGCTACATAGGTGTATAAGCTTAAATCCGCTGTTTTTTAGTCAGAAAAACACACGTTTTTTTCTTAGAAAGCAAAAACAAATTTATTCAAAGTACTTTCCCTCACTAGTGACAAATTTGTTCAAAGTACTTTCCCTCACTAGTGACACATTTGTTCCATCTCTCGGGCAATGTGTGGATACCATGCCAAAAAAATTTCTTCTGTTTCGAGGCAAACCACTCATCAAGCCATTTTCGGATGTCTTCATAAGAATCGAAGTGCTGCTCAGCAAGCGCGTGGCCCATCGATGAAAAGAGGTGATAGTCGGAAGGGGCCAGGTTCTGGTGAATAAGCGAGATGGGGTAGCACCTCCCAGTTGAGTGTCTCCAAGTAGTTTCGGACCAATGTTGACACATGAGATAGTGCATTGTCTCAGAGGAAAATCAGATTGTCGTGTCTTTGCTGATAATCAGGCCTTTTTTCACGCAGAGCACAGTGCAATTTGATCAGTTGTTGGTAGTAGCGGTGAGCATTGACAGTTTCACCAGGTTTCAACAGCTCATAGTAGATAATACCCTGCTGATCCTACCAAACGCACAGCATTGTCTTCCATCCAAAGCAATTTGGTCTTGGGAAAGATGTTGATGGTTTGCCTGGATCAACCCATGATTTCTTGCATTTAGGATTCTCAAAATATATCCATTTCTCATCACCAGTTACAATCTGATGCAGAAACGACTTTCTTTTTTGCTTGGCGAGCAAGATTTCGCATGTGTTTTGGCATTGCTCCATCTGCCTATCGTTCAATTCATGCAGCACCCATTTTCGGATCTTCTGAATCTTTCCCATGGCACGTAGACGCATGGAAATGGCTGGTTGAGTAACACCCAATTGCTCGGCAAGCATTTTTTGTGATTGGGTATCATCCTCATCCAAAAAAGCCTGCAGTTGATGGTCCTCAACCTTCCTGGGCTGATTTTCACGCTTCTTGTCGCTCAGGTAAAAATTTCCATCTTTTAACTGACGAAACCAATCTCTGCACGTGGTTTCCGATAAAGCTCTGTCTCCATAAGCCTCCACAAGCATTCGATGTGCTTCGGCAGCCGATTTCTTCAAATTAAAGCAGAAAAGCAAAGCTTGCCGCATATGCTCTTTTTCTGGCACAAAAGTAGACATGATTACAAAAAAAAAATATATGTTGTTGTATGAAATATCTGATGATGTG
>NW_019384334.1:603309-647123 GCF_000671375.1 Centruroides sculpturatus | reverse complement strand
TTTTACTTCTAAAGATGAAATAAAAAATAAACTAAAGTGCGATGCGTGATATTTACTTTCAGCAAGTCTCCGCTGTTCAATGATGCGCAAACACAATACATAGATATTACATGAACTAACAAGTACAGACTTGTAAAACATAGGTAATAATAGCAAGAAATCTCAAAATTTCTCTTTTAGGTGAGTCTTCAAGATGCAACTTTTCGTATAATAAATAGTAGAAAGAAAACCTGACATGGTAAATTATTATTGAAATGTGAGATTTCCCGGGAAAATAAAATTTCCCGGGATTTTTCTCGTAGGGAATAAACGGCAATAATCCCGGGAAAGAAACCCTACACCTGGTACATAATAGCTAGTGGTTTGCCCAGTTACAACTGTTGAGTCTGCTGAATGCAACCATAGTGACACCCAGTTGTGCTCTGCAGTGCTGGGAATTGTACATTGTACAATCAGAATAAAATTGTTGTTGTCATCATCATAGTGACAAAGGAGTTTGAAAGATCAGTGAACATAACCATCATCTTTTTTTTCAACTTATGACCAATTTGGTTTATGACAGGAGTTCCAGACAAAACTCCATTGTAAATTAGAAACTATGTAATTTTCTATCTGCCATATTATCGTCTATCTTGGAATTCTGTAGTCATTCCAATGTCACCAATAGCAGATGTTATTCTGGACGTCTTACATTTTCAGAAAAATTCCTTTTTTGTTTTCCAAAATTTCTACATCTGGAATTTATTTTAATTGGAAACTTGGCTTTTATATAATGTCTCTTCTATTCAGAAAAGAAGAATTTTTTTACACTATTTTTCTGAAAAGGGATTTTAGGCTAGTTATGTTCAGATATTCTCTTTCCATTGACTTTGTTTTCTGGGTTCAAAGAACATCAACAGGTTCTATACATCTTACAAATTTACTTGTATTAAACAATAAAACAATGGTTTATTTTTTTCAACTAATTGCAGTTCTCTCAAATCTAGTTTCATCATTTGCATAGAATATAAAAAAATTCAACAGAAAATATTTTTGGAGATAATTTCTTTCAAAAAGAACATTCTTTTTGAGAGAATCAAACTTATTAATTTGAATTCTTTTTGAACCCTCTTTTCAACTTATCTTGTTTCAAGACTACATTCTAGAATAAATCTTATTTTTTGTATGGTATGTACCAAAAAATGTCATATGTTCAAATTGAAATCATTGGATTTTTTTGAATCCTAATAAGGCTGCCAATGTAAAACCTGTGATCTGAAATTAGGTCAGAAAACATTTTTTACAGTATTTTTCAGAATAAGAATGGAGCTGATGGTTACTTGTTCTGAAGCAGAACCAGGATTCATCACTAAAGACAGTACACTACCAGTCCGTAGCAGCTCTACTTCTGTTATTGCACATTGCAAACAAGACCAATGACCAATGGCGAACAAAGATGCTATTGTGGCTGTTCATGTTTTGTCTCACAATCATATGATCATTCCAATAGAGGGGTGGACAACGTGAATGGCTGTCCAGGGATGCAGATTGCCACAGGTGGTAAAATTGATCAAAGAAAATAAAAATATAGAACATTCTTAGTTTCACATAATCAATTATTTTACTTTTTGAAAATAATTAATTAACCCTTTGCTTCTGCCATCTTGTTTACTTTTGTCTTGTGTTCCATCCGAAGACAATATAGGTCAGTCAGGCGATATTATTTTAAAAATTCACCAAAAATAAAATTATCATTATATTCATACGAAAAAAATTACCTACATTTATTAATATCTTTCATTTTAAATACGATATTTTTCAATACATTTTACTAGAAAAATTTATTTTAAAAAATCAACAATAAAAAAAAATGAAATGTCAGAACTGAACAGCATAACTTGAGTATTTATAACACGTTGACTTATTATAGCTAAATAAACTTATTATAGCATAAATGAACCAATTATAGTGATATTATTTCATGAATATGCTACAAATTAAATAAAAAATTATCAGAAAATAAATAAATCAAGGAAAAAAAGCATTAATTAAAATTTTTTAAGTCAACAAAACACCACCTGAAGAAAAATATGTAAAACAGATGATAGACAAGACGGTGCCATCAAGTGCTGACATCTCTTGTTGATAAATTTTATAAAAATTGATTTTTACTAGGGTAACGACAAATCATTACCCTCAGTTTGGCTTAACAATGGGGGTAACAATTGATCAGTACAGTTGATCCCCCCTATAACACGGGTTCATATAATGCAGATTTGTATATCGTAGTGAAAAAATTGCAACCATATTCATATAAAGTCGCTAAAAGAGACTCGTAAAATGTCATCGCCGACTCGTGTCGTGATAGGATTGGTCGAATCTGGACTAATAGTGGACGAGCAGCCGAACTACTTACACGCTATGGAGAGTTTAGGCGGGTAAGTTCAGTTTACTATCGTCTGTACAGTATATAAATTAGGTACTGTAAGTCTAATACAGTACTGTAATTTTATACATTTCTTGTGAAAGGAACATTTCTTATTCAACGACCATAAAAAATATTTCTGTTAATGATGTCTCCAAAGTTCGACTAATTTTTCACAGAAAAATAATTTATCAGAAAATGCACCCGCTGTTTGGTGCACACTCAGTAAGTAATCCTACAATTTTTTGTTTATAGCATAGTTTATATGGATTATTTCCAAAAAATTATACGTGTTTTGGAAATGTTGAGTCAAATTAGTCTAGAATCGATTAATTTTATGGAAGAAAACCTTTCAAACAGCCATAGTCTGTAAACTGCACATGTGCCGGGCTGCAATTGGCTCATGTATTTAAGGATTCTTACAACATGAAATTATTATAAAGTGGAATGTATCTACCGTGTTATTGGTGGTTGACTGTACTTTTGAAAGCAAAGGGTAATGTAAAGCAAATGATTGTGTAAGATTGAGCCCTCAGATGTTTTGATTAAAATTACACAATACCGATATTTAAAAGGAGTGTCAAATAACTTTCTTGCCCAGGGTTGTATAACTGCTTTTGTCTTCTGATGGTCATTCCCCTGTGTGCCTTTGTTCAGTGAAACAGTTCTGCTTTCTGCAGTCCAATGATGTATACCTTGTAATGCTTTGAGTGGAAAGAGGAGTATGATCCTTATCCCAAACTGCTAATGTAATAAAAAAAAAGTCCAAATGATGAAGCCTTTATCAAACTTGGTCAGCAATATGTAATGTGTTTAACTGTGTCATACAGACATGCTAGACATTCAAAGACCTCCAAACAACAGATGCACTGAAAATTATGGATACATTGAACCTCTCTGAATTTTTTTACAGGATACTGGGTTAGTGATTTTAAGCCACTGGCATGGTATTAATGGCATGCAATTGGACTATTTTCCCCCTAAACATTTGCATACTGTACCTTCATTCATAAAGCTACTTGTCTTTTTTAACCTTATTGTTTTATTATTATATATCTACTTTTTGGGAATTTCGACAGACTTATGTGTACAAGTTATACTATTAAAAATGAAGAACATACTAGCTAATGAAAGAATATAGCTTTTAAAATTATATATCAATGTAAGTTAAATTTTTTAATTCTAAAATACTATATAAACAATGTAAAATAAAATCCTAATTATGTAAAATTTATTAGATAAAATTGTAAAGAAAAACCCGAAATGTACATCTTGGAGATCAAAAGTCAAATAAAAAATAGAAAAGAAAAAACCAAGTAAAAATTCCTCAAATAATTGTGGTGCAATAAGTCCATCCAAATAGCCAAAAAGTACCTATAAAAGAATAAAACAATAACATTTACATACCTGAGGCAGTTGTATGCTGAGATTTGCAATAATCATGGAATTCTGTCTGGGTGGGAATTTTTATTTTTTGCCATTTCTACAAAGTGTTCTAAATTTAAATCTTTTTATTTAGATTTTTCTGCATAGGCAATATTTTTTTTTTTCCTTTTCATGTATATATATTTCTTTTAGAAATGACCAGAATTGTTGACAAGACTATGTCTTGTTTATAAAATTGTACTGCCGTTTTATGTTACCAGCATAGATGTAGAGGTATGAAGGAGTACATGTTGAGAGTTGATATTTGGCACAGAGTATTAGGTGCCCAAATCATTTGCGCATAAAAAAAATCCAGACTTGTAGGTAGTCAGAGGACTAAGAACCGAGTCAAAATAAAATACAAAATGGCGATCCCCTTCTACAAACAGGCAAAACAGCCACTGAAGTCAGGTGGGGGAGAGTACCACCCACAGTCATTCTAAGAAGTGAACTCTGACCTTAGGACTGTACATGTAGTTTCTTCTATGTTAAATAAAATTTGTAATCTAATTTTGTAAATTTGGGAGTGCTTCAAATATAATGTTGAAACAGTTTTATATTGTTACAAGTGGGTTTTTTAACATCTAGTATAGTAAAATTGTGGGACTGATAAAAATTTGACATTATATTAGAGTCGTTGTTACATTCGATGACATTATAATCGGGTTAAACTGTATATTGTTTGTGCAAAATAAAAAAATAATTTTGGATGATACAATAGCCACGATTATTTTTTTCAAAAACGGGAAATTTTCATTATGCATCGACAAAAATTCAACCCGGGCCGACATGCAATGGAGAGACATTTTTTGAAATTGGATAGGTTAATTTCGAAATTTCTATCCGCTTGGGCACGATTGTTCAAACTTCACCAGTCACGATGCATTTTCGATGAAATTGGATAGGTTAATTTCATCGAAAATGCATCGTGGCTGGCGAAGTTTGAACAATCGTGCCCAAAAGCAGCGATACCAAAGAGGTTTGGAGAATGAGAAAGAGACCCGCCTTGCATCTCTTTCTCATTCTCCAAATCTTGCGTCAAAGTGATTCTGCTTAGTAGTGAGTCTCTGAGACATAGTCTTGTCCCAAATATGGTTTTGCTGTTTTACTTGTTTTAATATTGCCATTCTTCTAACTTGTAATCCAACTAATGTAATTATTATAAATTATATAATTGTGTTCTAAAACAAAGTTTTTGAACTGTCTGCAGTTGAGATCCTTTTGATTATATAAAATTTATTCATTCAACAACTTTTTTGATTTTGATCATTTTTAATGTTTTTGAACTTAGTTGCCCTCATTTGAATAAATGATGTTCAATAATTATATGTGAAATTTCTCTTTTCATTAAAATGTTTGACATATTGATATATCTTTTCAATATATCAGTATATATCAATATCATATATCAATGTGTATAAGTAATGTATGTATTATATTACCTGTATATAATATACTTGCAGACATCGCCACGCGTTGTTGTGGCTCAAAATGTATCTATTATAAATTTATAACACTTCCCCGTGGGGGGGGGAATTTTTCGAAAAATTTTTTCTTAGTGTACATTCTGTTGATGTACCCTATTAAAATGCAAAAAACTGCATCTAAATTAGTATAAATAGAAGCAGAGTTCTTTATGGTAAACCTTAATCCTAACCATCTCCCTTCAGTGGGAAGAATTTTGACACATATATTATATAAAAACACGTGCGTATTCGAATGCAGCGTTGTGTCAAAATTTCAAAGGAATCGGTAGGAACAAACGAACATTACATTTTTATTTATATAGATAGATAGATGATGTTCTGCTTTAGTTCATTTTCACAGAAAAGCAGAATGCCTCACAGAAAAGCAAACTTAGGGCGTTGTACTTGTAGCGCCATCTGTTGACATAAAAGCCTTAACCTAGATTATATATTTTAATTTATATGAATGTTTAACGGAATAATATACAGCCTATGTCCACCCTGAGGTTCCATTCTAAATATTGGTGAAAGAATTTTTGAAATTGGATGAGTAGTTTCGGAGATTACCTGCTGCAAACAAACTTACATACATACATACTTACAAACATTATCTCTTTATAATATTAGTATAGATTATATAGTAAGCATTGATTATTTGAATACCAATCAACCGAAACATCGGTTAATCGAAAGCTTTCCAGTTGGCAAATTCAAATTTCTGCTAGTGCTGTGGCATTGCAGCACTCTCCCCCTCCCTTTCCCTGCCAACCTAAACTGTAGGCCTAGTTTAATGTACTACATTATGTAAGTATGTATTTGTAAGACGTGTGATATAAATTATATACAGTACAGTTTTGTGTTTAATATATTTTTTCATAAATGATCACTTATCTGAACAACCTCAGTCTTGAGTTGTTTCAGATAATCTATGCTCTACTATAATTATATATATATATTATTCAAGGTCTGGTTGTAAGTGTTATGATGTCACAGTACTTTTCTTCATTTCCTTAGCTCATTTCCTTAGGTCATTTCCTTAGCTGATCATCAAAGCGTTGCTGATCATTTGTGTTAAATCAAATAGTTTTTATCAAAAGAATTATTTTTTAAATTAATTCATCAATGTAATCTTTAATGTTATAAATGTATTAAATAATTTTTAAGTAAAAAACAGTTTTGTAAATAAAGAACAACACTGCATGATTAACTTTTAAATTTATTATATGAACTTTTTAAACAAATAAATATATCAAAAGTCTTGCAATTATTAATTTTATCTTACAAAGAATAGTAATTCATTTTAAAAATCTATATTTATTATTAAATATTACTTCTGTAAATGTATTTACAAAAACTTATTATCTATACAATAAAATAGAGAAATCTAACTTAATATATAAATATTTATTACTATTATTGAGAATAAGTGCAAGTGAGTGGAAATGTGTAGGTAAAGTACAGTATTTAAAGTAATTAATTTACAGATTTGTTGTAAGTTTGTAATTTCCTTTTTTCTTCCAGGCATATCTCTCAAAGCTGATGTTTTTGCATGACAATAATTATTTTTAAAAATTTTTCAAAAGAAAATATGGCATTAGAGAGGTTGAAGCTGATGTTTTCATTGCAAAAATGTGTACATCAGATGTTCAGCACAGCCTAGAAGTTTGACAATGGTGTTTGGAACATCAAGCATGATTCCACTGACATTCCAAACACCATTGTCAAACTTCTAGACTTACAGGAAGGCAGTGCTGAATATCTGACGTACTCATTTTTGCAATGAAAATGTCTGCCACAACCTCTCTATTGTTCCACAGATACATGGAACACTGACAGATACTAAATCAATCAGTTCAATTCTTTCAAATGAAAGTTTAATAAATAATTCTTTTTGTTTTTTGCACTGTAGAAATTGATCTTCATACTTAGCTTGTAATAAACATTGAAAAAGCTTATACAGTTCAACAGTTAAAGAGAGAAATAAATGAAATGGATATGAAAGTCCTCCTCTATCAATTTCCTTAATATAACTTATAAGTTCAGGGTGTAAAATGTCAAATTATAATTTTTTATCTAAACAGGATATTACTGATTTATACTTTTCACATGAAATCTGTAATAATTTATGAATAGCATAACCAGCAATAAAAACTAAAATTTTAATGGTAGACAAAGGAACTGTTATCATTTCACATTCAATAGGAACATCATCAAAACATTGAAAACAAATATCCATCTGTGATTTAAAGGAATGTTCCATAAAATCATCTTCTTGAGCTGTCATCAAATCTTTAATAAGGAAATTCCCTATTCTCTCAGATTTAAATTTCAGTAAACTTAAAATTTTTAATTTTTTTTACACTCTAAAACCTGCACAACACTAACATGTTAACTATCACCACACAAATATAATCAAACACCATTCAATTTGCTGAGCTTATTATTTATTTAGTTAAAATGTTTTCAGCCTCCTAATAGGCCATCCTCAAGACATTATCATTCTACTATCGTATTCGATAGTAGAACGATTTGAACTAAATAAATAATAAGCTCAACAAATTGAATGGTGTTTGATTATATTTGTAAATAAACTGCTGAGGAGGTGAGAGTAGTATCACCACACATTTGGCAATATTGTCCAAATCTAGCTTCAAGATTATCTGTTTGAAACTTTCTTAAAAGTACAAACTTCAATAAAAATTTTTCAAACAAATATTCAATAAAATCAATCATAGTATAAGTTGTATGTTTTAAAGCAAAATTCGTTTCATCTGACAATCTTCCATGCTGTTGTTTCAAGTTAAATTTCTCCCATGCATCCAAAAACTCTATATAACAATTTAGAAATTTAATTTGCTCATCATCTTTAGTATATATTGGTCTGCAGTAAAGATCTCTTAATTGTTTCTGCTTTTCTGGATGTTTTACATTCATTACATAACACCATGTTGCAATTCTTTCAATAAAATCTTTAGTCTGGATATAATCTGCATTTTGTGCAAATTCCTGCAGAGCTGTAGCTACTTTTTTATAAAAAAGTTTCACTGCATATGAAACATTTTGCCTTTCTAATGATGAAAGATATAAAACCTTTGGAAACAAAGATGGTGCAAACTTCACAATTTTGCCTTCTTTTGCTTGTAATATCTCTTTTAGATGAAACAAACTAGCAACACATTTTGTTTCCCTTTGTATGTTGGGATAAAAAAATCTCTGGTTAGTATGGTAGTGATTCATCCAATTATTTTGAATTGATTTTAATAAGTGCACAGAATTAAATAGTAGGAAAATCAATTCCTCCAAGAATGGATTCTTCACAGATACTTTTAATTCACCACCACAAAAAAGAATAAACATTTTATGATTTATTCTGTTATTATTGGCAATCATGGAAACAACTTGATAACCAATGCTCACTAGAACTTTCAACACTTCTTTTGTTTAATTCCAACAACTGCTCAGCTTTAAGACTTCAAACTGGATATAATGCAATAATATCTTTTTTCTTTAGAAAGTAATGATGCCACTAGAAATGCCAAGACACGTATAGCTTCTGACTTTTTTTCATTTACTGCTAATCCATAAATTCTACCATCTTTGTATAATGACTCAGGTTTTACATGTATTTCATCCAATTATAGTATAACTATTTTATCTTTTGAGTTAAGACATTGAACTTTTTCTTTAAGATATGTAGTATGTTCAGTATTTGGATCAATATCATTAATAATACAACTAGTAAAACTTATCAGACCATTGATGGGTACAAATGCTCGGGAATCAAAGTGAAAATGTTTAATAAACATAAAAATGACTACATAAGTATGAAAACGAAAAAACCCAAAATGCATTTCAGACTATTTTCTATCATAAAATAGTCTGAAATGCATTTTGAGTTTTTAAATAACTGATAAGTAAATAAGTTAAATAACTAATGCATTTTGGATTTTAATAAATAACTGATGAGGGACTATTTTCTGATAGAAAATAGTCCCTCATCAGTTGTTTATTAAACATTTTCACTTTGATTCCTGAGCATTTGTGCCCATCATTGGTCTGATAAGCCTTCACTATTATCTGCGTCACGGTAGTTGATAATTTAATTAATACAGTAGAGTCCCGAAAACTTGGTATTCGATAACCCGGCAGTCCGGATAACTCGGCCACACCCTGGCAGGGGGAAAAAACTCCTAGTTAATTTTCATTATAGACAGATTTATGTTTCATAAAGTATTTTTCTGAGGTCTGTCTTATCAGGTAAATTACTATACACTGTGTATTCATTAATTTTCATTTTCATGTAGTAATGGCTCTATGTCTTCACAAAGTACATACTTTTCCTTTGTTTAAGGAAAATTGGGGAGTTTATTCTCTGTTGTATTCTCAAGCAAACAATACATACAAGTACAGTACAGTATTTTCTCAGGACTCCACACTCATTCTTTTTTAACGCCATTCCCGATAACCCGGCATTTTCACAAACTCGCCCACCCGTCGGTCAACATTAGGCCGAGTTTTCGGGACTCTACTATATAATTATACCAAGGGCTAGAAGCAAACTTTTGTAATAACCCCTAATTTTCTTACTTTTACATAATTAATAATGAAAAAAATGTCCTTTCTTTGATTAACTATATGAATATAAATATCTAAATAATATCCAATTTGATAAACTTATAAAATGAACTGGAAAGACAAGCTTCAATATATCCAACACCAGATTGTCCAGTAAACTGTAAATGACCAGTAGTTTTGCCACAATTTTTTAATGGGGGGTTACAACCAGGCCTTGAATAATGATGGCCTTGGATTAGGTTAGCTTGGCTTAACTTTGTAGGTCATATGTTGGATATCTATGGCTGACCTAAAGTTTAAAAACCAAAGCACAATTGCATTTAACTCAAATGAGGTCTAATATGGGTAATTGCCAGAATAATTAATGACCCAGATTGGCAACACAGTTAGAATGATGCATGAGTGTGGGATAATTGTGACAGAATTTTCAAATGAGAACAAAGTTAGAAAAATGGTCTTATGAAGAAATCTGAATAGTTATATAATTTTTGTGAGCCACAAGATTTTACCTGCTAAAGCTTAAACAATTCCATTAGGAGAAAACATACTGGGACCATATTCTGGTCACTTATCTTTAATCTCTTCTTTCAGAGATGAATGATTTCATTCATTCATTCACATGGCATACTCTTTACAGAGGGTTGCAGTTGATTGACAGTTTTTCTGCACTCTTCATGGTTGTAGGCTATTCCCAAGCTTTAGCCAGTCCATTTTTTGATGAGATTCTAATAAAAGCATATGGTTTTGACAAAGATATGTTTTTGTTTTGTTTTATAAAGTTTTTATGGATTGTAATGTCAAAATGTCTCAGGTAATGTCTCTCAACAAATAGAAATTTTTAATAACTGAGTTAGAAAAGCATCATATACTTAGTTAAGGGGAAATTAAATGGCAATGTTTTGAAAATTACTTGAAGTAATGGATCACATAATCTGACTGTGAATAAATTGGACTTGAAGAAATGGATAGGATTAATAGCATATCCAATGTTTCAGTAATTGATACAGAATCATTTAAAAAAAAAAGAGCTAGTGGTATTTCTAAGTGAAATGTAAAGTGGTTGCTTTAAAAAGGAAAGGTCCAAAGTATTATCTCTATTTCACACCACTCTTTTCAAAGATAGAGAATGTTCTAATATAATTATACTAGTAGCCTGGGATGCCCCCTAGTGGGCGTTCTTTACAAATTCCCATGAGGAACGGTTCCTTTGACTTTTTTGTTCCTATGAATATGTTCTACAGCTCTGTTAAAGTCCCAATCGCATCATACGGATCTATATTTCTATCTATTAATCATTCTATAAAACTTTAAAATAGTTTAATTTTTTTTATTTATTTTCGGTTGTAAACCTCGATTTTAAATGTATCCGCCATTTTTTCAACAAATTTCCCGTGAGTCAATGCGCGATGTTCACTGACTTGTGAGTCCCGGGATGTTGTAAACGTGCGGCGCAAGGTTAATCAAGGCATATAATAAAGCCAGGCAAGGCATACAATAATTAATTATACCATTCTGTGGTATAAGTAATAAATTCGTGTCAATAATAAATTTCTATTACAAATAAAAATAATTTGTTGTTAATTTAAAATCAGCGCTAGGGTGCCTATAATGCTTGTTTTTGGCCTACCGTTATGCAGACGGATATGCATTCAATGGGTTATATAGATAGATAGCACAAATAACATCTAGTCATCTGTGTTGGATATAACAAAATCAAGGTTACAGATGAAAGACCAGTTAAAAGATAGCTATCCACTTGTCTCTGGAAGAAAAAAGAATTGTTAAGAGAAAAAGTTATCCAGAATTGCATTTGGGGAGAAACCATGCTCTCTTAAGTTGTAACAAATGTTTAGCTGATCAGCAACCAGCTTGTTATGTAGACACACTCTTGAAGATGAAAGACAATGAACAGAATATGGCTGATTTATTATTCTCCACTGTAACAATGACAGACTACATATTGCACAGTGAACTGTAGATTTGTTTTAGATATATTAATGAAAGTTTGAAAGTTCATCATCCATAGTCTGGTTCTGGTCCAATCTGACTTATATTCTCTCACATTTGAAGGAATACGTATACGGTTGTCATTTTGATGAAGTGAAAGGTAGCACTGCTGGGTAGGCTATAGCAACAGATACAGTACAAGAATTTTGAAGATAGGATAAATAAGCTCATTACATATTTTGATAACTGCTTGAACAAGCTGAATAATTTTGTTGAGAAATAGCATATGCTTGCATATAAATTGTGTTTTCATTTTAGTAACAAAAATATACTTTTACAAATACATCATCATATTGTATTTGATGATGTATTTGTAAAAGTACTTTTTGATCACTCCATGTATTTTAGCAAACACTATTAAATAGCATGTGACTAATATAAGTTGACCTTAAAAAAAATCTGAAAATTGAAACCAGAAAATTGTAAAGCTTTACTGTTGTTTCAGTACTTAATCTGTTATTGAATTAAATTGAGTTGTAATATCAAAAAATTAAGGTTTTTCTATGTATGTAACTTANTTTCAATATATTTATTTTGTTTGTACAAAATAAAAAAATAATTTTTAACGATACAATAGTCTTCATTAGGCTTAACATCGACGAAAATTCAATGTGAAGCGACACGCAATGGAGAAAAATGTCAAGATGGGATAAATTAATATATTTTTTCGTACTTAATCAGTTATCTGAAATATTGATTTTCTGAACAACCCCAGTCCTCAATCGATTCGGATAATCGACACTCTACTGTATATGATTTCATGGTCTCCTCCAGATAGATCAACATGCTGGACAATCCATGAAAATACAATATACACACAAATTCCTTAATACATAAAACTCTCAAAACAATTTCATATACACATTCCAAATATTCCATTTCGTAATAATTCCATATTATGACAATTTCATAACACACATTAACACATGAAGCTAAATGTTTTATATATTAGTGATAAAAATATATTCTAAACCCATCGGAAATGTTTTCTAAATTGGAGTCTGCAGATCACTTCCATTTATTTTCCTGAAAATATATTGATAGAAAAAAAATAGAGTTGAATTCTTTCACATGCAAACTAAACTTTTTTCAGATAATTTATTTTTCACTCACTCTCACTCAATCCAAAAACACTTTTAAACTTTGAAATAATCTGCAGACCTCAACTAGTTTGGAAACCATTGTTCTGAATTGATGTAGTTAAAAGCTAGCTTCATTTATTACTTATTATAATAAATAAATTGTTCTATTGTTACTACAGATTTAACAATATTTCAAAGAAAAACATATATTAGGAACAATGAATCTGAAGTAAAAGTACTGTATGTAGTGTTAGAATGCATATTGTCCTTCTGTTAATTAATTAATTAAAATGGCTTTTGTATACATAATGATAAGCTGAGAAGAGAAATCTTTTAATCCTAAATACAAAATGAGTACTCAAAATTAAAACAAAACATTTTATTTAGCAGACAAGAAAGCAAAAAAATGTATATGACAGTTATCCATCTACCAAAGCCGAATATTATTGGGCTAGAAACGGCTATAATACTAATAATTTAATACACAATTTGGGATTAGAGTTAGGCATTAGGAACCATCTCTTGATAAATTTAATAATTATAAATTAATTAAATAATAATTTAGAATTATGGAAGAAAAGAATCAGTCCGAAGCATATATGACAGTAACCATAAAAGCAAAAAAATGCATTACTCATATTTGTTTATTTGTGAAATTTATAGTAAGTTTACCTGCATTTATTTACTTAGGCCAAGACTCCACTAGCATAAAAACGGGCGTAAAACCCCTCGCCATAAAAGCTCTTAATCACGTGACCATGATATTTTTCGCCTGAGCAGGTCATAAAACCAGTGTAAAAGCAAGTTGAGCAGTGTTCAACTATCAATGCGAATACAGCCGTAAAACGATACCATCCACCAATCAGAAATCAGTGAAATCTAGATCAATGTCACACAGTGTGAAAATGGCGGAAAACGAGCTTTTGTGTATGTTCCTCTCATGGCTACTGTAGAATAGATCTGGAAAGATTTATCAAAAACATCCGAAAGTATTCATGTATCTATGACAAGAGTATCCCGATTATTATAATGGATGCCTAAAACATGCAATATGGACGGCCAAAGGAAAATCCATCAATTTAGATGAGTATGTAATAAAAAAAGTTAAGCTTATAAGTGCTTCATATTATCTTAATAATACGATAATATAAGTTAATATATGAAAGTAAAGATATTATTTTTACTACATTTGTAATTATAGTATAGAAAAAACTCGTAGAATATAATCATTGTCTTTATATTGATATATCATGTATACAACCGGTGATAGTACCATCGCCATAAAAACTTTGCTAGCCGAACCTCCACCACAATCCAGACGCAAACAGGTCACATAATTAAAAGTTTTTACGGCAAAGGTTTTTACGCCTATTTTTATGCTAGTGGAGTCTTGGCCTTATTCTTTAAATTACAAGTGATTTTATATTACTAATGTTTCAATTAGGTTGAGAGGGCACTAAACAACTTGTCAATGGATGCAGGAAAATTTTGCTCTGTTTTTGGATTGAGTTTTTGCTGAAATTTTTACTTTTAGCTCTAAGTGTTATATATTTCTGGATAGCATTTTCTGTGTGGATTAATAATCTGTTAAGTTTTTCAACCTAGGACAATTTTTCACAAAGTTATTTGTTTTTGAAAATTATGAATATTTGGACTTGATTTACCAGATTCTCAACACCAATTAACTGGAATATGATATGGATGATTGCTCACATCTATAACGTGAATACATGTATTAAATTTGTGGTCCTCAGATCAAGATTTAAGGATTTATTGTTCACTTTCGGTCTATATTCAGCTGATTGTACCAGGCTTCTGGCTTATCTTTAACATTTGGCCATTTCTTAGAGAATACCAACCGAAAATTATCGTGTTAATTTAAAGTTCATTAGTACAATAGATTTTAAAATATCCTAATTCTATTATTTTTTTAAATTTTCAACATTCTTCTTAACTGCTGTCACCATAGTAACAGTCAATGACGGTTACCATAGAACAGTGTTTTTCAACCTGTGGGTCGCGACCCCCAGAAGGGTCGTGAAGCCTTACTCGGGGGTTGCGGGTAGAAGTAAAAGACAAGTGTTTGTAGGTCTTACACTACATTAAAAAACTACAATTTCAGCGACAATTACGGCTCACCCCAGAAAATGATAGCGGAAAAAGTGTTGAGCTGATTTGCAAAAGGAAATAAAAAGTAGAAAAGTATGAGCTGAAATTCAGATACTAAAAAAATATAAATAAAAAGTCAACAGTTCCCCATGCGTAATGTTATAATTAAAGGAAGTTTCATACTTTATGTGTGTTAAATTATTGTCGATTCTTCTGAAATTTCTATTTTAATCAACAATAATTTGTCTCAACAGAAAGAAAATTAAATACATAGTTTTTAAAATTACTGATATAGTTTAAATATGGCCCTAGGGGGTTTTTTTAACTTGTAAAGGGGTTGCGTATTCAAGAAGGTTGAAAAACACTGCCATAGAAGATTCCAGAATTTTTACCAGAAGTCGTATGTTCTTTCTTCATATTATTATTATTTTTGGAAATTATTAATTTTAAAAGTTATTATACTCAGTGATGGTGATTAGAACTATTGAAGAATTTCTGGAGGAATCTGAGGAAGCCATTCAGGATTTAAAGAGATATTTCCATAATAACATGAAAGGGCGATTGGGTACTGAGGAACATATTAGATTTATTACAGATAAATTTATTACCTTAGTGAAGAGAGCCAAAGAGGTAATTAGGAAAAATTCCATATCAGATTTCCTGCTTCAGAAATTTGATTTGTTGGCAACGAAAGAGGATGTCAAACAGCTGCTTGTTGCTCAGAGTGACAAAAATTTAGGGCTATTCAGGAAGTGAAACAGACTATTTGTGACTTAGAGAAACCTCCACTTTTAGGAATGGAAGGTTCTCAAGGGACTACTGCTCTGACATATAGAAATATTTTACAACATGATCTTAATTCTTTGAACAATACACAGTCTGAAAAGGAGTCCTCATTACCAACGTACACTGTTCTAGTTTACGATGATAATAAAGAGGACACATCGGAAGAGACTAAGACACTGTTCACTAATTCTTTTGATCAAAGATTGCATAAGGTGCCTATCAAGCGTATTTGTAAGATTAACAAGGATGGAATTGCTGTTGATTTTCCTATCAGAGAGGAGGCTGAATACTTTCAGGAACAATTAGACAAAATAGAAGGATTAAAGGCACAAAATGCAAGACAGCATCTTCCTCTTATGAAAGTGACTTCAGTCCCCAACTCAATCACCAAAGAGGACCTATTAGAATACCTGCTTGAACAGAATTTTTTTCACAGAAGTACATGATGAAGGAGTTTAAAAAGGTTTTAAACATTCGATTTTCAATCAAACAGAGAAATGACAAGTTTTTATCATGGGTGTTAGAAATTTCACTGGAGGTTAGGGCAATGACTAAAAAACAAGGATATCTTTATGTTCAGTGGAAAACGTGCAATGTTTATGATTTTTTCCCTGTACGACAGTGCTACGAATGTCTTGCTTTTGGACATTTGGCGGAAAGTTGCCCATTACCGAAGAAAGTTTGTAGCCATTGTGGCGATGATTATTTGTTTAAGACAGTGTTTCTCAACGGGGGTGATATCGCCCCCATGTGGGCGTTTTTCCATGTTCAGGGGGGCGATTAGTAACAATTTATATTTTGGGGGCGAAAAAACAATTTTCTGGGCGATATAGTAAAACATTATATGAAGAATAATTAGATATTTTATTCGTTATATCGTACAATAATTAAACAAACAACATTATATAGTCACTAGTCTATTCGATGCAGTACGAATTTGGCATTAGCCTTGTCCCTCGGCATCGGACTTTTGTAGTGAAGGGGTTGATACTACGTAACGGTTTTAATGAAGGGGGCGACGATTCGTTAGAGGTTGAGAAACACTGGTTTAGACATGTACAAAGAAAAGTGAAAATCCTAAATGTGCTAATTGTTTGAGAAGTGGCCTAGATAAACATAAACATAACACACTGGACAAGGAGTGTCCACTCTACATTAAAGCAAAAGCCTTATATATTAAGACAGCTAACTACTTACCTTAATGATTATGGAATCCTTTACAGGGCACAAATCGTTTAATTCACAGTGCTACCTCTGCTTCTTAGCACAACAACTGATACAATCAGATCATCACTTCTCTATATACATTTGTGTTTGCTGACTGTAAGAAATATGTAATCTTCATCATCTTCCTCTGTTTTTGGGTTTAAAGTGTTGGAATTGATACTTACAATTACTAGCTGTGTGGGCTTTGTTTTTTTGACTTGTATGCATATTATATATGGACTCATGGGATTCTCAAATCTTTGTCTTACAAATTTTCTGCACGGGATAAATGCTGTTAAATACTTATTGTCAGAATTATTGTATTTACTGAGACCTTCTTTTGCAAAAATATTCCTGCAGATAAGTAATCTGTTATATGCCGCAGCATGCTGCTGCATATTTTGTTCATATCTTTTATTGTCAGTGTGTTTTTATTTATTTATTTTTTATTTTTCTTTTCACTTTACTTTGTTCATTAGTGCATACTGTAACTTGGTGGAACTACGTAACAGATATGCTCCTGTAATGCTCACTGCGGGGCAGGACTTTAATTGTACATTTAAAACAAGGTACAAACTAATGAATGAATTAGGTTGTGATAAATCATTTTTATTATTCATTGATTGATCTTTGTATATGGTTAATATACAGTAAAGTTTTACTACATTATCTTGTAAGTTCATCCAGCAATTAAGCAGATATTAATCTCCTTAATTTGCTGAATAATATGGGTTAATGTTTAAGTTAGTATATCTTAAATGCAAAATCTCATAAGTAGTCACATAATTATGCTTTCAGTGCTTGATCTAACATTCAAAATCAAACTGCTACCAGATTCACAAATATACTACTAAGAACATAGGGAAGATTCCATAAATAAAAAATTTAATTACAAATTCTGCCAATAGGAACACCCTTAATGTGCTATAATACATTTTAAACAACAGACTTGTTAGATCACTACTTCCAATAGAATAATAGCATGTCATATGGTCACTACAAGAAGTTTTTTCTTTTTAAATTGTTATAGAAGCAACATGATGCAGATATCTTTTGTAAAATTTAACAAGCATTTATTTAATGTGACATCATCACAATGCCAGGTTGCAATTTTTAATCATACTTTTAATTTATTTAACAATAGAGCCTTTCAGTCTATCTAATCTAACACCTACTGAGAAAATTTTTGAATCGAAATAACACGACTTCCATTTTGCATCAGAAGTCCATACACACTTAATACTTCTTACCCCCAAAGTTTCCATATATGGTCTCATCTTTCACCTATCTAACTCCATTCTCGAGATTAAGGAAAAACAGGCAAACTGGTAGATAAACAGATGGATGACAGTGGGAATTTATAGTCTACAATTTTTTCAAATTGCAGCCCAATGAAGTAAGTTTAAGATATGCCATTTGCCTAAATATTTAAAGACATAACTTACTGTATGGCTAATATTTCTGCAAAAGAAATAACTTATATTTTCAGTCAGAATATAAAATGAATATAGCCAAAATTTCATCTGGATTGGACAAAAATTGCAGGAGTTATAAGGAATTCACACAGAGACAATGGCTTTAATATTATTAATTTTACCAGAAGAGATTAATGGAGAAGCAGTTCTTTGTGAATTTAATGCCATAAGAGCTTGAGGACAGGCCTCATTCAGCTCCTGCAGTTTAGAGTGATGATATCATAATTTCAGAACATAAAATTTTTGGCAATTAGATTGGAGGAAAACAGAAACCTGTTTCACCTGAGGTAACAGAAAAAGTCATGATAGCAACTGTCAACAGATTTCTGGATAATGTTGCTGATTCAATTATTGCATATATTAGGACAAGACAGCTGGATACATCATATTACAAAAGTCCTCTACCAAGTTATTCAATTCTATTTGTTCAAGACCAGCCATCAACTACAGCTGCAGTAAGAAAATCCAGAAGAGACCGTCATTTAATTTGACTTTTCTGGCATGAATGGACATTGACAATGTCTGGCCTTGAAACATTGAGAGAAGATAAAACCCATTTTTATCTAAACTGCAAAAGCATACAACTGTCAAATTTGGGTATTAAATGTACCAAACTTTGCAGCATGCTCAATTATACTTACTTAATTACAATTTGATATGGTTTTACTGCAAATTTTACAACAGAATCATTCCTGTTTGAAAAAATACACCCAAAGGGAGAAGTGATATGTTACATTATTGCAGAAAAGTATCATGATATGATTTGAGATTTTAAATAATAAAAATAAGAAAACTTCTTATTTGGTAACTGCAGCAACAACAAAAAGACAATTTTTATGCAAGATAAGGTACCACCTAGGCTGCAGCTTTTGCAACACCACTTTGCTGGAGGAGGAGGTAAGTGATTCATTTCCATTTGAATAACCACCTTATTCAATTGACATCACTCCATGTGATTTTTGTTTGTGGGACTATCTCAAGACCATCATCATTTACAGAAATGTTCCTAAGTCTTAAAGAACATGGCACAGTATATTCAGAACATTTCTTCTGAAATGTTACATTCTGCTGTTGAGCACTGAGACAAATGCAGTTTCTGAAGTTCTTGTTTTTATACAAATACTCTTACAGTCCTTGTATTTACTTAACATAATACAACCTGAACCTCATGCCAAATATCACAAAAAGAAAATAAAAATATACACTAAGTGAGGCATTAACAGTTTTTTTTTTTTTTTTTTGCTAATGCTTTCAACAAACTTGTTTTCATCATCTTCAGGCAAACAAAATTTAAAAATAGAACATAATATTCTAATATAAATGAAACAAATATCATTTAAATTGAAATTAAAAGCCATTATGAACATGATCAAAATGTGATTACACAAGATATTGAAACATCATGCAGTGATGTTTGGATATACATCCACATCAAAAGTGTGATGGCAGAAGCATATCACAATTTAGCCATTTATACAGGGGTCACCAAACTATGTCCCATGGACCGATCTGGCCCCCCCAAGGTCAGTTCATCCAGCTTGCTGCCTTACTGTGCCACAAATGAGCTAAAATATAATTATTTATATAAAAATATCATAGATTGTAGATGAGCTTACTATGTAAAGAAAATTAAAACAAGTGTAAGTAAAAATGCCAAATTTGGTCCAATCTGATTTTTGCATCTGGCAGTTATATAGTATTTAGAAAAATCTATTAAATAAAAAATCTGGAGACTTTTTGGACTTTGAATATCAGAGCACTTTTTGTGTAAGTACCTGCAATGAAGTTTCTAAGCAAAGCGATTACAAGCTTGCTACAGAAATCGTGTTTGTGTATTGGTAAATAAATATATTGGTTTTCTTTATTTTTTGAGTATTCAGTATACTGTATTGAACAAAATGGTTATGTGGCTCGCACTCGTCATTCTCTTAGTTATATGGCCCACTGTGAAAAAAGTGTGGTGACCCCTGATATAGGGAACCCATGCTGGGCAGATCAAACATGATAATGTTGATTGGTTCCAAGGTTGTTATAAGGAGAGATTCAGTATCTTGCATAATTGAATTTTGATCACCCTGATAACTTTTAATTTCAATTTATATGATATTTGTTCCATTTACATTAAAATATTGTTTTCCGTTCCATCTTTATATTTCGTTCACATGATGATGATGAACATCACTAGAGAAAATAAAAAAAACTGTTAACGCTGCATTCTGTGTATATTTTTACTTTCTTTTTAATTTGTATTTACTTGTAATGAAGATTTATTATATCCATGAGGCCCAGCCTATTCCTTTATGAAAAGTCAGCCTTCCCACTAGAGACTTAGGGAATGATATTTGTTATGTTTAGTTAATGTTGCTTGTGTTTTCCTTTTGAATTATACATCAATCATACACAAAACAAAAACAACTCCTTATTGCTGTTGTTTTTGTTGTAAATATTATTATTATATTGAAGAAGTATGTCTTATATGGCATGCTTATGAGTGCCTAGTACTATGCCAGACCAAAGGTCAAAGCATAAATAACTACAGAAAACAAATGTTTTGTTTATGTGCTGTTTTCTAACTATTTTTAAAAATTTCCAGACAACAAGACATATTTAGAACGGCAACTCTTAGTGCGATGTATGTACTATTGTAAAGCACTCTAATATTTATTATTATTGTATTAAAGCTTTATCAAAATTTGGATGTGTAAAAAATATTTTTCTACCTTTATAAGATATATGACCCAGTTTATTCATTTTAACTATATAATGATATATATATGTATATATATAAATAATATTTTATAAATTGAAGTTTCAGTAACTACAACAGAGTTTTTACATCACACTATCTAAGATAAATGAGATTTCAATGTATTAAATGAATCCAATAAGATTAAGATTGTCATTCTTAATTCAACTTATTCAACATCTTCCTTCTTTCTTAATTCACTTATGATTACAACTAAACTACTACTTCATATATTTATCAAAATACAATGACCTGGCATTTACAAAATGCAGAAATAAAATAATAAATCACACATTGAAAGACATGAAATAATATAACTTATTTTAATATATTTTCTTAAAAATTAAATATTTAAGATATTGTCAAACTAATGAGAAAAAGAACTTAAATTTAATCAATTATCACTAAAAATTAACTTCTTATTGCATAAATAATAATGTTATAAATTTTGCAAAAATGTGTTTTTTTCTTTTACAGGAGAATAGTAGAAAAATAGCATCATCATCTATATTTTGACAAGATTCAAATATAATTTATCAATAGAAGATAATCAATGCTTATTTTACATTTCAACAAAAACAAAAAATGTTTTGAAGAAGTATAAACAAAATTTATACTTCTTTCCTTTGTTTCAGGTTGATTTGTAATTCTAATGATCAAATATCCATACTATTATATAATCATTCAAAGGAAATTTCTTTAATATCCCATCATCTATAGTGTGTTGTAGCACAACAGTGCAGTATACAAGCAGACATATCAGTCCAAGATTACCATTTTGCAGTGCAATAGTTTTGTAATCTTTTAATTATTTTTCATATAAAATAGTGGGAATTGTATAAATATATAGTGCTTTTAGTATTGTGTATATCCTAGATTTAAAAAAAATCATGGAGTGTTGGCTAAGAAGAGTTTTGAAGAAAAATGTAGCAAGTACTTCAAATGTTTCTAGTAATGATGAAACTGAAAAGGTGGATATAAACAAAGGTAGAAATCTAGGCACTAGCACTGTTTAAAATATTGAAAGACAGAGTTTAACCCTTCACATTAATGTCCAACTTGAATTAAGTAATAACATTTGGTTTCCATTATTGATGTGTTTTTTTTCTTTTTTTCTTTTTTTGCATTTTCAATAAATTGTTTTGATGTTTCTATTTGCTGTTTTATCTGTAATCATTAAAAATTGTCAGGGTTCCAACATTATTTATTAAGGTGAAAAGATTTCCACCATAAAAATAAATTGGGAACTGCTAGATTACACATATATAATACTTATTTTTAATAAATTCAATTATATGTATTTCATCTATTTTTCAAAAATGATTTTGTCTAATTCTACATACCAATATGTAATAAATAATACTAGAATTAAACAGATAAAGTTAATCAGTAAATTTTGGTTTAATGTATTTCATTTAATTTAATAATAAGTTGACTACAGTTCATAAAATAATTTAATTATAAAACAAGATTAAATTGGATAATTCATTCTAGTTAATGCATCACTTTATGTTAATGTAAAAGCAATCATCATAATCAACATGTTAGCTATTATCTCTTATGAGTTAAATAATCAAATACTTAAATTTCAAAAAGCTAAATTATCAATAAGATAAAATAACAAAAGAACAGTGATATATATATAGTTAAATAAAATAATTTTATAAACTATTATAATAATTATTTAAAAATTTTTTAAAATTTACTAATTCTTTAATTGTCATTAAACTTCACTAAATTTTCTTAACTATAACTAATTTTACTTACTTATCAGCTTTCCTGACAGGGTATGTGTTTGTACGAATTGCATCAGTATTCCCTTTCCTATTGCGATTTCCAAAATTTGTAAAATTGACTTTTCCAGTTTTGTCATTACCTTTAAAAATATTGAAATGTATTTAAAATTTTCAAATTATCTTATATTCATCAGAAAATAAAAATGTAAATAAGAAATTAAAAGGTATATCTTTATAAATCTGTTTTAATTATTTTTAAATAGTAATGAGATAATTTTTTAAAATCTAATTCATTATAGCTGACATAAATACAATATCATAATTAATAATAATAATAACTTTTAATCATATAAATAATAAATTTTTATCATATTAATAATAACTTTTAATATGAAGCACTATTACAAATATATATTTGTTCAAAAAGTCATTCAAATGTTTCATATAGTCAGCATCACAAATGTTGATCAATTACAGATAACAAAACTGTATATAATTTCATATGTAATATTAATGTTCAGGGTACCAGTTTGCAAATTAACATATTAAAATTTGTTTGCTATGTTAAAAAATATATTGAACAAATTTAAATACTTTTAATTTAAAATGAATTATTGAATAAGCTACTGCATTAATCTATTAAAACATAATGGAAATAACTTTAAGAGACAGGACCAACTTACATAAATCATCAATTTGTAAAATTATTGTTTGTTTGTTAAGTTATGGCAACGCAACACTTGAGCGATCTGCCTAAGAAAGATGCCTTCCAGGAGGTCTTTTTAAGGGAAACTAGCCCCTATTTAGGCATTACAGACGTGGAGAAAACTCAGAAAACTCCATGTGGCCAACCCATCTGAGTGAGGCACAAACCCACAACCGAACTCTCAGTGTTCAGGGTACAAAGACTGCTTGGCCACTGGTGGGTCTATAAAATGATTGGCTTACATCATTCAGACACTAGCTACTGGTAACTAGAGTAATTATTGCATTGCTCAGCACATGCTCTATCTTTCTTAAAGAATTTTTTTAGAATTTACTTCCTTCAAACCTGAATTGTGTGTGATGTGTTCTTATTGAATTGATTTCATAAAGTATCCATTATTTGATTGACTAGAGTTTTTTTAAGTCCAAACATGCCTAGAAGAAATCATCTTATGATTCTAAATACAAAGTGTGTATTGAAGAGTTCAGAGGAGACAACTTATAATGCTGTTCTTTATTTATAAGGTAAATTGCTTTTACATTCAACAAAACTGTTGAATGTGAAAGCAATTTACCATATAAATAAAGAATTGTATAAAGTTGTCATTGTATGATCGAAAGGAAAAACAATGTGACCTTAAATATTTAAGCAAATCAGTTCACCTTGGTAAGTCATAATGTTTTTATCACTTATGCAAAAGCATTGATTGAATTATATGTATAAGAATTACCAATTATATGTATAAGAATTAACCAATTATATGTATAAGAATTTCCTTGAAAAAGATATAAATGAAAAAGTTTGAAACACTGACACTTAAAAAACTATGTTGGTGAATTATATGACAAAACTATCAATACAATTATAAAAAACTTTGAAGGAAAATTTGTGTAATTATCCATTGATGAAACCACAAATGCATTTGATAGTATTGTTGTTAATGTAATAGTTTACATGCTTGTTTGTGCCTTTCAAAGTACAAAAGCAAACTAAAAATACATATTTACATCATACTACATTTGTAGAAGCAACCAATCATTCAATTATAAATGATGTAATGTAAATTTTGTGGCCAAATGGCCTTATTCAACTTGATGTACTGGTACCAGTACATCAAGATGAATAAGGACTTAAGACCTGAAATGCATATCCACATCCAATAATAAAGTCTACATGAATAAGAGTTCCTTGTGTGATATAAGTTACTGAAAAACTGCCAAACATTTTAGGCTTAAAAAAATCAAAAGTAAGCAGTTTTATCTTAAACATTAATATCAAGTGTAATGTCATTGTTTTTAAAAAGGCAATTTTATTATATAATTGTTATAGAATGTAAACCTGCTGAAGAGAAGACTTCAGGTCCAAAACACACAAAGAGTGTACAGGTGAAAATAAAGATATTTTGTTTTGACTTTTGACTAAGATTTCCTCTCTTTGCTAATCAGAAACTTCACCAGTATAATAAGTCCTATTAATAAACAAGAACCAAGTAGACAATATATGCACAGAAATATAAAACAATAAGGATAAAGTGATAAAAAGAATTAAACATTAAGTTATTTTATAATAATAATAATAATATTACAAACTCCTGAACAAAAAAAGGCAGGAAAACTGTTGCAAAAAAAAATTTGATAAGAATTGAAAAACTTAAAATATTCTATTTAAATTTTGTTGACAGGTGAAACTAGAAGTTTTATCATCAAATTAAAGATCTGCAGACATAGAAATTACGGGCATACACTTTAAAACAAAGCTACATATGGGCACTGTCCTGGAGTATTCAAGGTCATCCATATCTCATATGGGGTCTTGGGTCAAAAGTGTTAATAATATATATATTATTTTTTTCAAAGTTCAGATTTTAAATTATGTTCACAAGGACAGCAAGAAAACCAGGTAATGTTAGTTAAATTAAAATTGCCACATAACAAAATCCTAATTTGTGAAAACTTTTATAAAAAACAAAAACCTGTATAAAATATGAAATATAATATGTAAAGGATAGGGAGAATAAACAGTGATAAAAGTTGAAAATTAAACAACCAAAACTAAATCTTCATATTCAAACATTTTTATGACAAATAATGAAGTGGTAAAGTAATAATACACCACCATTTCAAAACATTAGTTCTTGAAACAGACAAATAAAATCAGCTAAGCTTATCATAAATTCCATATCCACAATGTTCTTCCTGAGAAAACTCTCAATAATGATGAAAAAAATTATTATAATCATTAAATAATCTGATATGAAAAAATAACTACATTTACGTTTATTGCAGCAAGCATTCCATAAATATTAAATATTAAATTTAGAACATTTGACCATACTAATAAATAAGCAAATGAAAATTTCTAATGATATATAGAAAACATTTAAATACAGTAAAAACTGCTTAGGCTGCCACCTGCATTTGATGGGCACCTGTCAAAACAGCAAAAATTTCTGGCATGGAATACTTTTTACATAGAGTCTTTGTATAAGTTACCTGTATTAAACGATCACCTGTGTAACGCAACCACAGGCATCAATTTTTGGTTGGAAACAACATATAACAACTGTAATAAGCAACCATGTCCACGAATATATCTGGTCTAAACTCTTGTTCAAACCCACCTTGGGCACTTCTCCCACCCTTGAAATTAGGTGCAGGTGTTAATGAATTAGTCTACTAACAAAGGAAATTCATTTGTTTGTTTGAAAATGTCAGAAAAACAAAAGAATGCAAAAGTGCTGTGGTTAGAAGATTGTATTAAAAGTTATAAGAGAAAGTGAAAATGGCTTATCACAATGGAGATTAGCGGCAAAATTTAACTGTGAAAAATGCAATTTTCAAAATTTTGCAACAGAAGAAGTTGTTACTGGAGGAATGGAAAAGCAGTGGAAACAAGGATAGCAAATGTAAAAGAAAGCAGCAGAATGAAGAGATAAACAAATTTGTATGGGAGTGGTTTCAAAAGGCAAGTGCTAAACAGATTCCTTTGAGTGGACCAATCATTCAGGCAAAAGGATGTGAATTGCAGAAAAATTAGGCATTTCATTGTTTTGCGCCAGCAATGGAGGCTGGAAAGTTTCCGGAAGCATCATAATATTGTTTATTGCATCTTGTGTGATAAAATTGGGGACATCAATCAAAGTTAATGTGAAAAATTGGAAACAGCATATTCTTTCAATGATAGATGTATATGATTTTCACGATGTCTATAACTCAGATGAAACAGGACTTTTTTTTGGTGCTATTCTGGATAAAACTTTAATCAAAAAGGGAAAGAAGTGTTCAGGAGGCAAGATGACAAACAAATGCCTGACTGTAATGCATTAGGAAAGAACCAGTGTTGGTCATTTCAAAGTCACTTCAACCCAGATGTTTTAAAGGTACTGACATCGCAACTTTGGGCATGACCTGGAAAGCTAACTACAGAGCTTGGATGACAGCAGACATCTTTTAAAAATGGTTAGAAAAATTAAATGAAAAAATGAGGAAAATTTTACTTTTTCTGGACAATGGTGCCTGCCATCCCCCAAGATTTCACTTTCAAATGTTGAATTGAAATTTCTTCCACCCAACACTATGAGCCACCTTCAACATCAGGGCATAATCTGGGAGTTTAATATACTATACAGAAAAAAAACTTGTAAAATTTTTGCTTGTTTGGATGGAAAGTGCAACACAACTTGCCAAACAACTGACTGTTTTAGATGCAGTTAAATGGATTAAAAATGTTGGAAGGAAGTAAATTCTGAAACAATCAGCAAATGTTTTAGGTTTGGCTTTTTTCACAATGCTGCACATGCTCCCTATGCTCAAAATATTTTAGAAGCAGAACTTCAAGAGCTTTGTACTGCTGCACAAATTATCAACATTGTAGCTACTGAACATGTTCAATGCTTTGAAGATCTGGATGACGACTAGGAGAATCAACTTATGGTTAGGGAAAAGACTAATCAACAACTGTCACAAACAACAGAAGACAATGACGATGTCAACAAAGAACAAAGTGATGTTCCTATCAAACCTTTTCCACTATCAGAGACGCTTTTCACAATTTTAAGATTGAAAGTACATTCATCAATCTTGAAAGACCACAACTTTTGGAAAGCATAGATTTAATTGAAAACAAGCTTGAGGAAGTGATTCTAAAGCAAAAGTTAAAACAGGTTAGACAGACTAAGGTAATGGTTTTTTTTTATAAGCACAAGTAAATATTGTCTAGCCCAGGCATGGCCAACATACGGCCCACAGACTGGATGTAACCCATGTAATGGATTTATGTGGCCCACAATTAATCTTTCAATATTAGCTACTCAAGTCAGAATAGATTGGTGAAAAATTCTGACGCCAAAAAAAAAAAGAAAAAGGTCAACAACTCACTGTGCATTTAGAGTTAATCCTCCATTGCAGATTGCTCAAGTACAGTGTAGAATGTTGATAAAGCACGATAATGTGAAAAATGTATGTGTAATCTCTATGTGTATACAATTTAGTCTCTACGGGGTGACACCACAATGAGATCTCACACCACCTCAAAATCTTCCTAGGGCAGCCTCTGGTTCAGCCTGTGAAAAAAGTTTTCTTTCCAATTCAACCCGAGGGCAAAAACTGTTGGCCACCCCTGTACTAGCCTGTACATGTAAATTTAATTTATTAAACTTTCTGTTCTAAACTTTAAGGGCCGATTGCAGAGACAAAGTTTAGAGGCCGACGGTGGTTTACAGATCGGGTAAACTGCTGTTCAGAAAAATTTCATTGCAGAGACGGCATTTCTCTCCTGCCACAATGTGGACAGCGATTAGAAACAAGTTATTTGACCTACTTTCTAGACTCACTGGACAGCAGGTTTAGAGGGCTTTTCAATTCGAGTGGTAGCTTTGTTCGTGGAAAAGTTTAGATAAAAACAGATATCGTTCCTTCGATAAATGTTGTAAACGGTACGAATCGACAAAATTATTCATTAATTAATTGCTCGGCGCAAAAACAACAAAATTAAATACTTTAAATTTGTTTTAAATGTTCCAATTTCGACATTCAAATGGGTGAAGACTTAAAACTTCAATTTAATTTAAATCAGATGCATTTATTTACAATTCGAGTATCGTGTCGGTTATAAAACGTTAATGCATTTCCGAGTCATTGTACTGTTAAACAAAAGAGACAATTTTAATAATTACAGAAATCTGTTTATAGATATTAAAAAAATGTAATATTAATAATAAAATATTTAAAATTATTCATTTCGACAGTAATAAGATGTCGAAATAATTCCTTAAAAATCTATTCCGAAGACGAATTTCGAATTCGGTATAAATTTTCTAAATATGGATTTGTTCATATTTTAAATCGTATTGGCGACGAAATTAAATATCGAAATGGAAAAGGATTGTCATTAATTGCCGAACAATGATTTTGACGGCCTTAAGCTTTTGAAATATAGCTGACGACCATTTCTGACGTCACAAAGAAATAACCCGATTGGCCGAACGACTCCTAAAACAGGGGAGTAATAGCGAAGTAAGTAAGAGCCAATGTTTTGCCGAAGTTCGTTTAGAGAACGGTCAGAAATAGACGATCGTCGTCTTTGCAACGCATTTTAAACTGCGGTTCAGCCAGCCAACGGCTATAGGCCGTTCGTTGATAAACGTCATTTAATGTAAACTCTGTCTCTGCAATCGGCCATAAAACTTTGCTGTATTTTACACAATTTTAAATACAGGTACAGTACATGTATCTACATACAAGAGTGCATACTATATCCTTACTGTCAATTTATTGTACTATAGACCTACAGTATTTTCCTTGGGGTATAAAATATTGTACAAGATACAAATTAGTCAGCTGATCTCATCATTTGATAGAATGTATTTATTTATATTCTTTTTTTGAAGTACATATACAGTACATGTGTGATAAATAGTTTCAGTATCAAACTATCTTATTTCCACAATATTCTTAGAAAAATAATATCCAAGTAATTTTCTCATGCAAAATATTCAAAAAACAATAAATGCATTAATGCTAAAATCAGTTTTACAGGCAACCTTCCTTTTATGATTCCACGATTGTCATTGATGTAATGAAATCGTATTATGAAAAAAAGTAATAAAAACTTTTAACATATAAGCGTTAAATTAGACACCTATGTCACTAAATTGACGAGCGCTTTCGACGATATACACTTTCGTCTTCTTCAGGTCATTAGAACCTTTTTTGAATACAAAATTTTTAAAAACATTCCAATCTTAAATAGCAAATTTGGAATGATAGCAACGGTAGAATATAAACAGATATTTAAATAAAAATATGCGCGGTAGAATATAAACAGATATTTAAATAAAAANCGATAACCGCGTAAGTCAAATTCGCATAAGTCAGGGTATAATTTCGCAATTTGTGTAAAATCCAAGTCGGATGTAAGCAAGCTAATAAATGTTCTCGTTAATCTTATCTCGTCTTTTGATTCGTTCACGGTTACAAGAAATCACCACAAAGAGTCTCTCAAGTCTCCGTAGATATAACAAATACAGAAATAGCTACAATTTATTTTGTGTTATTTATGTGTCGATTCCGCACGACACATCCGAACATGTAAGCTGATCAATAGATGGGGAGAGTGAATAATCATCAGTTGCATGGCGCTCAAACAAAAGATGAATTGACGAGATTTGAAAATTGCGTAACTCCGGGTTCGCGTAAGTCGGGGTAGCGTAAGTCGAGGTATTACTGTACACGTAACTGAGGAGTGAATGAAGAGAACCAAGTTGAACTAACTAAGTCAGAATAAAGAAAGTGTGCATTATAATCAAGAAAATGTGAATACTGTATTAATCTTTAAAATACTGGTATTAAATCTGTCTTATAAAATCATGACGACTTCTGTAAATCAAGTTATCCGATAAGAATAAAATACAGTACCTATATAGCTCTATCCTTGAAAAAATTCACTTATTTTTGATCACCTTGAGTTTTGCTTAGTAGATATGGCTAAAAAGTGTACAAAATATATACAGAAATACAATATTACAGCACCATCTGTCTAAAAGATCACTTTTGGAAAGGAACCATGTGTGGTCACCATAGACAGGTTTTACTAAATATATTTACCAGGATTATATTCCTAATTACTTTTAAATGTAACAATGCTGAGAGATCCATAGTTCCAGACATAAAAATTGAATTTTGATATCTATTGGGATATAAAAAATAAAATATTTTATATCCCGTGTTTCTGATTTTTCTGATAATATAATCAACAGCCCATTTTGGACGCTACCATTTCATTTTTTTGTAAAAATTGTGTTTGTATTCAAACATTTCACATCTACAAGTCAGTGAGTTAATGAATTAGTGAAGTCAATGTAGTTTTGTACAGGATGGAGCATAATGGAGTCCTACATTTATGAAATGTTAGAAAAGATGATTAGAAAAAAAAAGGTACAATAATATGGAAAAAACTTTTTATTTAATCAAAGTACTGTACATGTAAGAAAGTTTTTTTTTTAACTAAAAAGTTTTTTTTGGTTAGATTTTAATAATAATGTTGTCCAATTGTTGGCCTTCATGAGCAATGCACATTTGGAGCCATTCCTTGAAGTTTTCTCTCACCAGCATATCTGGAGGAATTTTGGCAATTTCCTCATGAATGGCCTCCTTGAGTTCTTGAAGAGTTCAAGGGTTGAGATACTCCCCATAGAAAAAGTCATAGGGGCTCAAATCAGGTAAGCGAGGGGGCCATTCAACAGCTTCTCATAAAGAGATTAGTCAACCAGGGAACAGCTCTGTCAAAATGGTGTAAGAACAATAGGTCCTATGGACTGTGGCTCCATCCTGTTGAAATCAAAAGCTTTGGAGCAGTCTCCAATGCTCCGAGTGTGACGATGTTTGCAGGTGTCCTCACGGATTTGTGATACCCAACTGGCTTTTTAGGATTTGCAGATCCTGTTGCCCTTAAATTTTGGACCCATTTCAAAATCATTTTCCGATGAGGAACAGTTTCCTTTGCATTTAAACAAAATCATGTGTGAAAATGTCCTTTGTGTCACAGTCACAGACTCTGAATTTTTGAAAAAAGCCTCAATGATGAAGCTCTGTAGTTCACCCATCCATGGCATGTTGACTAATGAAAATCGTTCATGCCACTAGCGAGGACGTCATCATTTTTAAAACTTAACCAAAAAAAAAAAACCTTTAATTCACCTCATAAATGTGAGACTCCGTTATGCCCCACCCTGTATTATATGTGTGTGTTAAAATACACAATTTCCTCTGATAGTTACATTAATGAAGAAAAGTAATTAGTTATGATAAATAATATATTAAATTTCATTAAAATAATAAAGAATACATATTCTGAAAATAATATTAACGAGGAAAATAAAAATAAAATATTAAATTTTAATAATAATAGAATTCCTAAATTAAATATTCGCCTAAAGACGCATAAACAATTGGAACAATACAGGCCTTTAGTAGACTTTCGCTGCTCTATACTGTATAATTTAGAAACTTACATTAAAAAACAATTAGATCATATTAATAATTCTAATAGTAGTATAAAAAATACTGATGAGTTGATTAATGCCTTTCATAAAATTAAATTCCAAAGTACTGATACTCTTATGAGTTTAGATGTTAAAAATATGTACCCTAATATAAAATGGGAATTAGTTGAACAAAACTTGATAGATAATAATATTAACCCAGCATTAGCAAAGTTAATTAAATTTGCATATAATAATAATTACTTTGAAATACATAATGAATATTACATGCAAATAGATGGTATTAGTATGGGGTCAAGGATGGGGCCAAAATTTGCAGAATTAACCATGATAAAAATTGATGAAAAAATACAAAATATAAAAGGTATTAGAATGGTAAAAAGATACGTAGACAATTATTTAATAATATTTAACAATAAAATAACAAATGAAAATGAAATTTTGAAAATAGTTAATAACATAAATCATCATATAATTTTTGAAATTGAATTAGAGAAAAATAAACGAATTAATTACCTAGATATAACAATAACTAAAGGAAAAGAAAAATATTTGTTTACAACATATAAAAAATTTCCGAATATTGAAAAAACAATGAATTATCACTCAAGTACACCAATTGATATAAAAAAGAATGTTTATTTAATGGAAATAAGAAAAATATATAGTAGAGTTACAAATAATAGCGACCAGAACATTGCACTTAATAAACTTAATCAGAAATTTATTCTTAATAGTTACCCTAATTACACATTGAAAAAATGGTATAGTAATTGGGAAAGAAATAAATTTAATACCAAACAAAATAAAAAACAGAATTACAGTAGTTTCCCTTATATAGATAGTATTTATAATAATTGTTTAAAAATTTTAAAGAATGAAGGTGTAATTTTGGCCCCATCCTTGACAAATAAACTTTTTCATAATATTAAAATACATACAAATTCAAATAAAATAGATAAAAAAGAAAAAATAGGTACTGTATATATGATAAATTGTAAATGTAATATACCAGAAGTTTATATAGGTGAAACAGGTCGTAAATTAGAAAAACGTATTAAAGAACATGAGGCCGCTATACGGTTAAAAAATAATAATTCACCATGGTATAATCACGTAATTCAGAATAATAATTGTAAATTAGATAAAAATAATGTACAAATATTACATAATGAAAAGAATATTTATAAGAGAAAATTTAAAGAGCATGTTGAAATAATGAAATATAATAATAAAAATAACAATCAATTAATAAATGTATCTAACGGAATGCAAATAGATCAAAGATGGTATTCTGTAGTAGAGGAAATTGACAGATGATGTCATGACGTAGAATAGTCAAAGGGGGTGTGTCATTTAGAATTGTACCAACGACGGACCGTTGAACAGAAGCCTAGAGTATGATTTATTGTAAACGGTATGTTACTTAAAAATTAAATTTTATAAGTTATATTTAATCACAATTTTAAGAATCTTATGTAAAATGTTTTTAAAATTTATTTTTTAAAAATTTTTTGGAATGATTTTTTAAAAATTTGGAATTGTTGTGTATAATTATAGATAATGTTTTAATCTAGAATAATATTTATTATAATAATTTAGAAATACGACCATAGACAATCAGAAAACGTTACTAAATACACTTGATATGAAAGTGCTAATGAAATGTGAATCCAAGCTGTGTACCTAAATGGTAATGAAAAACTAAAATATTAATTGTTACATTGGTAGTTTTATTCGCATAAGGTTTATTATACTATTTATATTTTGTAGTACTGAAGAGGGTTCTTTAATAGGACCGAAATGCATATACAGTGATTAAATAAAGAGAAGTAATTAGCCATCTGCTGTGTGTTGGTCTACCGTTAAACCTAAAATTTATATATTTTTCGTGCCGATTTATAGAGACTTTATAATAATTAATTTATTTAAATATCTTAATTACTACTTACTTCTATTGTTTCTGCAATAGCAATCTTTTTTATCCCACTCTTTAATATGATCTTTTTCCCATTCATTGCAATCAACTGTTGTTTTTGGTTGTTCTGGTGAATATTGATTATTTCCACATGGAGTGTTCCACTGATTATGAGTGGGTGCAGCAGGATTTATTTCATTTGGTTGATTACCACGACCAGCCCGCATATTTGGATGAATGTATCGTCCTAAATTTTTATGTAATATTAAAATATTAAAAACTTATTATTTATTAATTTTTGAAATTTTAAAATAAGTTGTTATAAGAATCAGCAACACTGGGACAAAGATATAATATTGTATTATGTCATAATACAATATTATGACAAAATGTCAAATTATTTTTGCACTATTATAAAAATAAATCAAATAATTAAATTGTATAAATCTAAAAAAAAATAAAAACTGCTAAAATTTTTATTTCTTACATTTAACAAATTGACATTTATTTAAATTTTTCAATTTAAATACAGTAGAGCGTTGTTTATCCGAAAGCTGATCAACCAAAACATCGGTTAACTGAAAGCGTTCCAGTCAAACTGTGTCATGCTGAATCAAACATTTTTGATACTAGATTAACTTCCAAAATATAATTTTTTTGTTTTTATATTTTTCAATATATTTTTAACAATACAATAGTCACGATTATTATTTTAAAGAATTTACATTAGGCTTAACATCGACGAAAATTAAACGCAAATCAACATGCAACGGAGAAAAATTTCAACATAAAATAAGTTAATATATTTTTTTGTACATAATCTGTTATCTGAAAAATAAGTTATCCGAACGACCCCAGTCCCCAATTGATTTGGATAAACAACGCTCTACTTTAAGTGCCCATAAGTCAGATAATTATCAGACTAAGTAAGTATACTAGCAGGAACCTGTCAAATTCAACAGTTTTATTCAATTAAAATACAATGAGTTGATTTAAAATTCGCAATCTACTCAAAAATAATTGGTAAAACAAGTGTTTTCTGGGCTGTTTGCAATTGATTCAGATCCATTTGTTCTCTGGTACCTATTCTCCTACCTCTTTCTCAATGGCGTTTTTTCAATTTTCACCTGGGTTCCAGGGTGGCAATTTAGCATTCTTAAGGTCAACCAACTTCAACTGGTACAATTTTTTAGATTAACAATGAAGTTAGTGTCAGTATACCTCATAGCATTCTCATTGCTGTTATAAAACTCTTAACCTAACAACAGTTGTGTGGTCAACTTTATTCTTCTTTAATTGGTAGATTTGTCGAGAAAGCCATCAATCGTTATGAATGAATTGGATGGTTAAAATCACATTTTGGTCTCATCATGAAGTAACAGTAAAATAAAAACACAGATCTGCACTAAAAGTCATAGATAGTGCTGTGGTCAATATTGACAAAACTAATTTATTGAAAAAAATAATGTAAAATGTTTTTTACAATATATGTTGAGGTTTGAGAGTATTAATTATTCTGTTTAGCTGGTTGGTCATGTGATGATTTGCTCTTGTTTATTCAAAAACTCCAACTTGTTCCTTTATATTCTAAGTTATATCTGCAGTTCCCAAAGTGTGAATCACAATAGGTTTTACAATTGTTCAATATGTTTGTTCCCTAGATTTAACATTGTACCTTTACTACTCTCTATACCTGAACTATTGCACCTTTCCCAAATCACTCTTCAACAGCATCATCTGCAGGGTAAGAGCTTTAAATTTCATACATAAACAGTATTTTTAGCCTTAGCTATTTACTCAAACTAAGTTGGAAAACTGAAACCTTTCAGTTACAATGACATTTCATTAACCAGCATCATTGAGATCTACACACAGCTGGGTTATTGAATTTACCACCTTATCAGATAGTAAAAGTTTTTCCGGTTTTCTTCAATCCCCTACATTACATACACAGATGTTAAGATTAAACTATACAAATCTGACTTTTATGATTGTTTAACACACTACTTTAATTTTTCCAGGCTATTCCTACCCTTCATTGGCTTGAAACACAAACACTCAATTCTTACTTTATGCTTCTACACTTTTTTGTGTAGAAATACAGACAGATGTACTCTAATTATCAAAGTACATGAAGAAATGTACTGTGTTTCCACGATAATTATTGATTTCAAGTGTGCCAAATATTTCTGCTTCTTATATCCTTTCTGCACACTGTTTTTGGAAAAGTCTTTAGAAAAATCATGCATGACTTAACTGATTTTACATATCACATCTTTGTAATCTTGGCATTTGTCAACTCCAAAAGGAGCAGTCACACACTTCTTTCCAAGAAATGCACATTTTGAATGCTTTTACATGAATATCTTAACTTCTGACCTAACCAGTGCATCAATTACCAATCGACATGCTGGCATACCATATGCTAGGTTAATGAAATTTCTCTGTAATATATACATAGAAAGTTGTGGACACTAATTTTTTTATTCTTTAAAATCAAATGTAGACTATTCTCTTCTTACACAATCTTAACTCTTTCTTTCTTACCAAGTGCTTAAAGAAATATATACCCTCTTCCTCGAGTGAATTAGTTTTTAAGAAACATTAATTTTTATGTAAACGTTACATCTTATCTTCTAAGTCATACTTTTAATGAATGAGACAACATTTTCTTCATCCAATTCAATTACGTTGAAAAACTCCAATTATTCAGAAGACAATATCTACAAGACACCATGTTTGTATTTATTTTAGAAAATTTATGCTAAATCTTGCAAAAATTGTGAAAAACCTGGAAAAATTTTTATAGTCTTGTCAATGATGTCCTATTTTGTTTCATATTTGCCCATGAATATATGAGAATACTACAATAAGACAAAGTTGACAAATGTGTATGTGTATATATATATATATGCTTACTCTGAAGAGTCCAACATATACATCACATATATTTACATGAGTACGCAAAGCATTAATCTGCTTCGTTAACTTAAAGTTTATTAATACAGTTTTATATTTATTTATTATAATTTAATTTACTATTTACCATTTCATAAAAAGACTGTTGACACATCTATTATTGTAAGAAAAAGCATTTGACCACAAAAAATTTTATACACAGTTTAAAGCAGGAGTTCCCAACGTGGTTAACTCAACCCCTAAAATCAATATGGAATTTTTGGGGGGGTCAAAAATTAGTCAGGAGTCAATTGGGAATAGATCAAAAGTGGTTCATTAAAAATTATGGTTTTGTATATATAACAATTCAGGATATTATAAATTTAAACACTAAGTAGTTCATTTCTGTGTGAAGTAACACTGATTTATCATATTTATTTATTATCATTACTTTTACAAAAAATTTTAATCTGGGAAACAGGAAGTGGTCAGTTGGGACTCAAACTATTGGGGCTGTTGTTTCCTGAATTAAAATTTGCTTTGAAAGGGAGACAATTTCAGTCTATTTATGAAATCCAAAGGGGAACTAAACAGCATTTCAAAAAAAAAAATCTTTTCATAAGGGCATACACAAATTATTACATTATGCAAAAATTTGTATAGATCATGAAAGAGTATATTTTGAAGACAGATACTAAATTAAATAATTTTTGCCAATAACTTTATTATTATAAATTCAATCCTCAAACTTTGAACACACACCTGTATATATATATACATTTTTTTTCATGTCATTATACAGATTTTATAAAAAGTTTACTACAGTTAACTCCTGTACAATGTGCAACTAGTACCAGTACATATGCAAAATTTGAATTTTGTCGTTTAGAGGTATACTTTTTTAACTTTCAGTCCTAGGTTTAAACTCGCATAAATCGTGTGATAATGAAAGTTAAAAAAAAGTATACCTTTGAATGACAAAATCTGAATTTTGCATATGTACTAGTCATACAGTAAACTCTCATACAATGTGCATCAGTTTGTGATAACTATGTTTCTGCAGACCAGAATTCTACAAGTTTATACAATGTATCACAAAATAGTGCATCTACTACACCACATTTTTGTCAAAACATGACTTCAGATAAATATGTGTCTAATATACTGTAATGTGTCTGTGCTTCTTATTCCACCATTTTGCCAAACCCCATATTATTTCATATGTTGCATATTATCACCAATGTCTGATTCTAAAAAATGAAGCATGTAGTTTACTATCAAGTGTGTACATCTAACTTCAAGATTTATATCCTTTCCACAATCTGACAATTGTTCCTGGCACTTTCTTCAATCATTTGAAGTACAATGTTTGCTGATCAGTCAGGAACTTGAATTATAAAATATTGATTTAGTTAAGATTTAAAAGAAGACACTTTTGTGATTACTTCTATGCATTTAATATTGTAACTGATTTAGTTGTTTACAAATTCCATGAAATATCCACTATTGTGGAAGTATGCATCAGCATTATTTTTTCATCTTATAAACAAACTTTTGTCATCATCAGCTATACAAGTTCCATGAAATATCCACTATTGTTCAAACGTTATTGGACAAATGTTTTCTAACTCATTCTGAGTTCTTCAGGTGCTACAACACTTCCAAATGGAACATCATTTGGAACATAATTTAAAAAAAAAAAAACAAATTTGAACCACCATTCAAGTATATAAGTATAAAGCTATAAGTATAAAAAGTTTAAAGCCACATATTGTTCTGTGCATAACAAAGATTCAACCAACGACTATACCTTCATGGTCAAATAGAGCTTGCCAGGCCTCCTTAAGATGACGCAAAGTTAGCTTTAAAGATTTCAATGGCCTCCAACCATCTGAGGTGTTCCGTGTGGGATGTTGAGGACACATGAAGTCCACCATGATTTCCAGATCTGCTGTATAGGTAGAGAGAGCTGTGGAAGTTCTCGTATGTTGCATGTCCAAGATATGTTCTTGCATTCTGGTTCTCATAGAATGTTTAGTGGATCCGATGTACAGAAGGGCCCTATTGCATCTGGTGTTCTTGATAGGGAAACTATATACCTGGTAGTCTGGTAAAGTCCTTTCTATTAAGAATGGTGAAAATAAACAAATGCCTCCTGAAGCTATACAAACAGCATGCTTCTTAACAATTTTTGCATACAATGATCTTAAGTAGGGGTTGAAAGTAACAGACCTTTCCACCTCCACAGCTTGGTCAGTTACAGACATGTAGACCCAGGATATGAATCCCAGGTGAGTCCAGGGGTATAGATCAATCAGCCAATGTACAACTTTTTGGCAACCATGGTCAATGGATAACTGTTCTATTAACACTAACTCAGTGCCAAGAGCTTAGGGTAGAAGAATGGGTGAAAACTTCCTAACTAATGCTTTGTAGGTTGTGATCTGATAACAATGAAGATCACACAATCCAGCCAGGATGTAAGAAGACATTGAACCTGGTATATACAAACCTCTCCAACCCGATATATAATTATAGCTACAACCAACAGACTGCCGAACAGACTGCTATAATTATATAATTATAGCTACAACCAACAGACTAACTATAATTTATAACTATAATGTATAACTATACAACCAACAGATAACTATATAATTATAGCTACAACCAACAGACTGCCGACATCTATCGGGCTAGTTTTATGCTAGCCCGATAGATTTTCGGCAGTTTGTTGGTTGTAGCTATAATCATTGAACCTGGCTTGCAAAATACCGAGCTGCAAATCTCCAACCCATTAGCAGTGATATTGCTGTCTGAAAAGTGCACCTCTGAGGGGCTAGATTGGTCCACTTCCAGGAACAACCTGTCAGGATTGTTACTGATCAAACTGAAAAAGGTCATTAAATCCGGAACTATCTTCCAGAAAATAATGTCACTGATGTACCTCCTGTATAAAAGAATGTTTGGGAGGAAATGCAAGAGGTCTTTGCTATCTAACTGTTGGACCATCGTCTCACATAGGTCTCTGGATATCAGGCTACCCATTGGATCCACTTTTCTTAACAATAGATTATCCTGTTAAATTGAAAAACCAAACTATAACAAATTAAGTAGGCCATCTCTAGAACCTGCTGATGGAGAATGTCATCACTGACAATATGAAACATGTCTCAGAGCACACAAAAACATGGAGGAGCTTTGATGAAGTCGTACAGAGATTTAAAGTCTAAAACAGTGATGTACAGTACCAGGGAGGACAGACTTCTTTATTGTTGTATGAGCACTACTGAGCTTGTGATGACATAAGGATACTCCTCTAGGTGGGCTGTGAGAAGGGTGTGGGTGGCCTTTTCCAGCAGATTGGTGGGTGCTCTGGCTTTGACTACAACCAGACAGAATTGTTGCCCTTCTTCGCATGCCAAGTTCAGTGTCAATGTAAATAGAATCTTTAAAAATTATACAATTATTAGAGTACAGCATTATTTAATATTTAAAATGCAAGTAATTATGTTCATTTAGTTATTAAAAATATTTGTATCATTAGTATAAAGTTATAGAAAACTAAACAATGATTTTCTTTATTGTTGATGTTAAAGATTCTTAAATGTAATTTTTATTCCATAACAAGGTTAAAAACTATTCATAAATTTTAGGATGAAAATTTTTAATTTGATAATACTGATTTCTATTTGTTCAACAATGTGCTATTTCATCCAAACTGACAATTATTATATTGATTCAGGATTATGTGATTTATTGAAATGAAAAATTAAATAAAAATTTTTCAGAACTGTTTCTACAACTTATATACTGAAAGCACAAAATAAAATCAGTATAAAAAAAATCATTAAGTGTGTATACAATTTATTCAGATGACCAGATGAATGAATCAGCTAAAACATGTCCCTTTTACTCTAAAAGGCCAGATTCAAGTCTAGATCAATTTTAAAACTTGTTCTTTGCTAATTTTATAGATATGTTAGGCTCAAAAACCAAAATCACTCATTGAGCAAAAAAACAACCACAACATGTTGTGGTCATTTCAAAACAGCCACAAAGCAAAATTCATGTCGTGGCATTTGTAAAAACGGCCACAATGCATTGTGGCTAACTCAAAATATCCACAAAGCAAAATTTGCATCATGGCTTTTATGATATTTGAGCACTATGCATTGTGGTGATTAAGAAAAGCCATAATGCATTCTGAACGTTAGCTGACGCAACCATGATACAAAGGATAGGTTGTAACTTGTCAACGGACGCATTGCAAACACTTATGGAGTTTGTATGTGTTCATTCTTGACCAGTGCTGCCGTTTCTAGGGTAATTACCCTTTTCTAGAGTAATTTCAACCTCTCAGAGTAATGTTTCTGGTAATCTTATATTTAGGGTAAATCTAGGGTAAACTACCCTATGCTTTGATGCTATTACTCATCACTTCACAAGTTTCGCTGGAAAAAGCTTTAGCCTAAAACCATTCTGTTTTTCCCTATAACTGGAGGGTTTTAGGATAGGACAACAAAAGCTAAAGAAATAAATGCAGATTGATGCTGGGTATATGGGTGTACACTGGACAGTGATACTTCAGTTTTCGTTGATAATCTGTCCAAAAACAATTGACAAAATCCAAAACAGATGATAACCAAAGTCAACGAAAACCTAGGTATTACTGTATATTATACCCGAGTAGGATTTCATTTTTCTCAACCTTTGTGCCATTAAGCCATTGGCACTCTCCATATCAGATGTAAATTAATACCTTCGATAAAGCCAAAAAAACATAAAACATTTTAGTTATTAAAATTTTCAAAAACAATGAACTAAGAATTGTTCTGATTATTATTTCACAATAATAGTACAGGGATCTGTGTCATAGAATCATTCATCTTATTTTTTTTTATTTGAACTTGTTTTCTCAATTTAGGGTAATTTTCTGCAGTTGAAATTGGTTCAACTGTTTTAGTTAGGGTGCTTAATATTAATAGGGGACATGCAGCTCCCAGAAATGGTTTAGCTGTTGTTATGAGCATTAATCCATTAGGTCTCTATCAGTTAGGAAACAAGGAAAGTCTTCTTGATCGAGAGTTTATGCTCATAATGAATTTACAATTTCTACAGGACTTTATTAACATTCAGGACATACTCTCAAGTTTATTAACACTTTGCTCAGCATCCATGTTAACATCTGGAAGTAAGAAAGGGTTTATAATGTGTCACTGTAAAAGATACTGTATTGATAAAAATGCAAATGTCGCTCAAAGAACATAAAATACATGAATAACAAAATATTGTTGTAAAGTAACCAAGTTAAATTTCTGTATTTGGTGAATAATTTTGTTACTTGCTTATATAAGATGATTGAAGATAAATCGTAACGAAAAAGGAAGTTTTATTTTCTTATCATCACCTCATTATTAGTTAACATCCAGAACGTGTGGTGGCTTTTAACCATAATAAATCTGTCACACAGTGGTTTTTAACTTTAGCAGCTGATTTTTATTTTATTGTATATCAAGCACCTACAAGTATAGTTAGTTAGACCTTTAGCACTTTTTAGGAAAACAAAAGAAATAAATGTGTATTTTTCGCCATAAAAAATTTCAAAGAAATAAAACAAATATGCTTTAATTAAAATAAATGTAAAGATAACATAAGCTTCAGAAAATTCAAAATTTATTCAAATTATTCCTAATTATTTATTTATAATTCACAGGAACTACATAACTTATGCTGGCTCTCCATTTGGTGTAATCACATAGCCATCATGTAATAATTCATACAGCAATGCAATGCCACATTCATACACATTCTGGAAAAAGATTTGCAATGTTTTATAGAAACTTTTTTAAAATGCCAGCAAAAACTTCAACTCAAAATGAAGTTTTATATTTTTCAATTTAATTTTATATTTAAATTTTTTTTAACATTTTATACTAATGTCCTACCTGGCCTACCACTATTTAAACCATTTGCTTGCATACTTGTTTTTATATTCTCATTTTTATAATGTGAATCTTTATTTTTGTCATAAAGAATAGAATGGCATTTGATATCCTCCAACAGTTTCTCAACAGTAGTATTAGACCATCTAATATTTGCTGTTTTTTTGCACCTTTTCAAAATTTTCATACCATACTGTATATAGTGCTAAGAATGATGAGTAAAAATATGATGTCATGTATATTTGAAATTATGGGTGCTGTATGCCAATTGGCTGAACAGAATTGCCACACAAAAATATATATTGTGCCAATATTATATTGCCAAAGTACTTGAAGACAATTCTAATTGGACAGCATTTTTACAGCACATGAACAGTGACAAAGGCAATTGAGTTGCCTCAAAATTGCATTAAGTGGAGAGCCAGTATTAGAATTTGTTACTACTACAGTAGAGCGTCAATTATCCGAATCAATTGGGGTCTGGGGTTGTTCAGAAGATCGATGTTTCGGATAACCAATTATGTACGAAAAAATATATTGATTTATCCCATCTTGACATTTTTCTCCGTTGCGTGTCGCTTCGCATTGAATTTTCGTCGATGTTAAGCCTAACGAAGACTATTGTATCGTTAAAAATTATTTTTTTATTTTGTACAAACAAAATAAATATATTAAAAAATATAAAAACAATAAAAAATTATACTTCAGAAGTTAATTTAGTATCAAAAACGTAAAATATTTGAGTAGCCCAAGACATAGCCAAAGATTGCAGCGCCACAGCACTGGCGAAAATTTAAATTTGCCGACTGGAATTCTTTCGGATGATTGAC
>NW_019384334.1:584955-598789 GCF_000671375.1 Centruroides sculpturatus | reverse complement strand
TACAGTAGAGCGTCGTTTATCCGAATCAATTGGGGACTGGGGTGGTTCGGATATCTTATTTTTCGGATAACAAATCATGTACGAAAAAATATATTAATTTATCCCGTGTTGAAATTTTTCTCCGTTGCGTGTCGCTTCGCGTTGAATTTTCGTCGATGTTAAGCCTAACGAAGACTATTGTATCGTTAAAAATTATTTTTTTATTTTGTACAAACAAAATAAATATATTAAAAAATATAAAAACAATAAAAAATTATACTTCAGAAGTTAATTTAGTATCAAAAACGTAAAATATTTGAGTAGCCCAAGACATAGCCAAAGATTGCAGTGCCACAGCACTAGCGAAAATTTAAATTTGCCGACTAAAATTCTTTCAGATGATTGACTTGACTTTCGGATAATCTACGCTCTACTGTACTAACTTAAAATTGAACTTTTTTGTTAAATTTATAAGTTTTCATTAAAACTGATCAGACAAATAGATATAAAATCGTGCACAGTGCATTATATAAACTTTACTTAAAATACTAGGTTTACTATGCCAAGTACGGAAAAAAATTAAGTTTGGATTGAATAACTTACTAATTCAGGTAACTTTGATAAATAATATTTTAATTTTCTGTTGAATTTGATAGTAAAAATATGATGTAATAAAAAAATTAAAGATGCATTTTTATTACATCTGACTGAATGCAAAACTTTATACTTTAAATGTAACAAAATGAAACTAATTAATTACTAGAGAATACACTACAAGTAATATGAAATAATAATTTCTCTAGAACAAATATAATGCTGTACAAACAGTAAAAAAATTTATAATGTATATAAGAAAGATACTCCTAAACCTCAAATATGTCAAATGTAATTTAAAAAGTAAATTTTTCATTCAGAAAATTTTGAACTGAAAGATACAAAACGTACAGGTTACTCAAAAGATGTCAACGAAAAAATTTGTAAAATTGATGTATAATACACAATACATATAACTAAACACACTACAAATAAAGTGAAAAAAGTCCTGAAAACTTATGTGCAAAAGGCAAGAACAAGAGACAAGAACAAGGTGCACAACAGATCGTGTTTATGCTGTATGTGCAGTTTGAACTTTGAAGCATCAGTCAAACTCCGAAGTGAATTTTTATTGAATTTAGCATTCTTTGAAGTATGAGGTACTGTACAGTACCATTGTATTCAGAATTATACTTTCTACCTATGCTGAGATTTATGCTGAATAGATCTTGAACTGAAATGTTCATTATAATGGTATTTGTTAACCCTTTTTCAGAAGCTTCTTTATGATATCCTGAATCAGGAAGTCATCTTTAGAAAAGATCAAAACTCCTTATCTATTTCAAAATTAAGTTTCTGGGTATGTTGTAGCTTTATTTCAGCCAGTAGATGTTATAAAACATTGGTTGCCATGGTTACTTACTTTGTTGATTTCCCATGCATACCATGTATAGGAATTCTCCTTAAAACAAAAAACAAAGTGCTCAACTAAAACTGGACTAACTCTCCATATTTATCAAACACACTTAAAAATAATATATAATATATTTTAAAAAATAATATTATTTGATTGGACCAAGTATGTTTTATGCTTTTCCTGAACCAGAAAAGAATAAAACTTACAATCTTTTAGTAGACAAATTTGAACCAATACAGTTACTCTTTTTAAGAGAGTTTTCCATATAAATAGATCTGGCTNAATATATAATATATTTTAAAAAATAATATAATAAATTTTGTTATGTATAAGTATAAAGAGTATAAACATCCAATAACCCAATTTTTAATTAAGACCAAACAATCTATTGAGATAGTAAAAATGATATAAGGCCAAACAATGTAAAATTATGTAAAATTTCTTTTAATTTCTTATAAAGACATAATTTGCAAATAAATAAATTAGCTGTTAAAATCAAGCATATATGTCCTCTTATTTACTGGTAAATTTTTCTATTTTTATGAAATAAATTACTATACTAAAAAACCATGTGTGTGAAATTTTTGATAAATGTCTTCACAAGCCTATAAACAAATCTTAAACTCTGATATATCTGTGATGTTTGGTGTCAGACCTGACCATAGTAATATATTACTTTAAGACATACCTAAGAGCTATACATTATCATTAGGTTTGTATATACAGTAGAGCGTCGTTTATCCGAATCAATTGGGGACTGGAGTTGTTCGGATAACTTATTTTTCAGATAACCGATTATGTACGAAAAAATATATTAACCTATTTTATGTTGAAATTTTTCTCTGTTGCGTGTCGCTTTGCGTTGAATTTTCGATGTTAAGCCTAACAAAAACTTTTTAAAATAATAATCGTGGCTATTGTATCGTTAAAAAATTATTTTATTTTGTACAACAAAATAAATATATTGAAAAATATAAAAACCAAACAAATATACTTTATAAGTTGATCTAGTATCAAAAACATTCAATTCAGAACGACACACAATCCTCAGAAAAACACCACACAAAAGTGCCAGTGCTGCCAGTTAAAACACACACACCAACCAAAAAAATGGAGTATCCCAAGATATAGCCAAAGATTTCAGCGCCACAGCACTAGCAAAAATTTAAATTTGCCGACTGGTATGCTTTCAGATAACCGACTTTCGGTTAAAACGATGCTCTACTGTATTTATAATGTTAAACAACATACTATGGCCATCATGTTAAGATCAAATTGCCCCACAGTTCATATCAATCACAGAGAAAAATTATTTAGAAAAATTTAATAACTAGTATGAATTTAAATAACTTTAAACTGTTGATTAGTATTATGTATTTTATTTTATATTGAATCTATTATTGACTGATTATGTTTGATGATTTCTCATTTATAAGAAATAATTAATTAAAATAAATGTAAAGATAACATAAGCTTCAGAAAATTCAAAATTTATTCAAATTATTCCTAATTATTTATTTATAATTCACAGGAACTACATAACTTATGCTGGCTCTCCATTTGGTGTAATCACATAGCCATCATGTAATAATTCATACAGCAATGCAATGCCACATTCATACACATTCTGGAAAAAGATTTGCAATGTTTTATAGAAACTTTTTTAAAATGCCAGCAAAAACTTCAACTCAAAATGAAGTTTTATATTTTTCAATTTAATTTTATATTTAAATTTTTTTAACATTTTATACTAATGTCCTACCTGGCCTACCACTATTTAAACCATTTGCTTGCATACTTGTTTTTATATTCTCATTTTTATAATGTGAATCTTTATTTTTGTCATAAAGAATAGAATGGCATTTGATATCCTCCAACAGTTTCTCAACAGTAGTATTAGACCATCTAATATTTGCTGTTTTTTTGCACCTTTTCAAAATTTTCATACCATACTGTATATAGTGCTAAGAATGATGAGTAAAAATATGATGTCACGTATATTTGAAATTATGGGTGCTGTATGCCAATTGGCTGAACAGAATTGCCACACAAAAATATATATTGTGCCAATATTATATTGCCAAAGTACTTGAAGACAATTCTAATTGGACAGCATTTTTACAGCACATGAACAGTGACAAAGGCAATTGAGTTGCCTCAAAATTGCATTAAGTGGAGAGCCAGTATTAGAATTTGTTACTACTACAGTAGAGCGTCAATTATCCGAATCAATTGGGGTCTGGGGTTGTTCGGAAGATCGATGTTTCGGATAACCAATTATGTACGAAAAAATATATTGATTTATCCCATCTTGACATTTTTCTCCGTTGCGTGTCGCTTCACATTGAATTTTCGTCGATGTTAAGCCTAACGAAGACTATTGTATCGTTAAAAATTATTTTTTTATTTTGTACAAACAAAATAAATATATTAAAAAATATAAAAACAATAAAAAATTATACTTCAGAAGTTAATTTAGTATCAAAAACGTAAAATATTTGAGTAGCCCAAGACATAGCCAAAGATTGCAGTGCCACAGCACTAGCGAAAATTTAAATTTGCCGACTAAAATTCTTTCAGATGATTGACTTGACTTTCGGATAATCTACGCTCTACTGTACTAACTTAAAATTGAACTTTTTTGTTAAATTTATAAGTTTTCATTAAAACTGATCAGACAAATAGATATAAAATCGTGCACAGTGCATTATATAAACTTTACTTAAAATACTAGGTTTACTATGCCAAGTACGGAAAAAAATTAAGTTTGGATTGAATAACTTACTAATTCAGGTAACTTTGATAAATAATATTTTAATTTTCTGTTGAATTTGATAGTAAAAATATGATGTAATGAAAAAATTAAAGATGCATTTTTATTACATCTGACTGAATGCAAAACTGTCATTATTAAAATAATGAACTAAATTCATGAGAGAGAGATAAATGTAGCAATGAAAATTTGAAAACAATTTGTAAATTTAAAAAAATTAATGTAATACTTCTCATTTTGATATAAAAAATTAAACTTTAACATTAAAATGCTAGAAATTTATCTAAAAAATTCTCTTCGTGAAGAGTGCATCACTAACATATTAGATAAGAAATTAAAGATAATTATGTCAACCCATAGAAAAATGTAAAATTCAGTTATCTCTTAACAATTTCAATTGAAAAAGAAATCTTTAATCTTTCCAGAATGCTATGCTTTCATAAAAATTATATTGTTAAACATAAAATAATTGAAAATAATTAATTCAAGTTTGCTTCATATTCCAAGAATCTCATTGTATTATCAGTAATGGTTTCATCATAACTACAAAAACTTATATATTATAAAAACAGAGAAATAAAGGATATAGAGGATAGTATGAATAAATTCATATATATATATATAACTTTAAGATTATATATATATAATCTTTATGTTTGTATATATACATACAAACATAAAGATGAGCATTCAAAATTATTAGAACATTCTTTTGAATGTCAAGTAAAAAAGTGGATTATTATTATTATTATTATATCAGAATAACCCAAATAGTTTAAAAAAGTCCTTTCTTATTAATTTTGTATGGGACTTTTAATGATCAAAGCCCTATTATGTACAATCTATTATTCTTTGAAGTTAAAGCATACATAAGTGCAAACAAGCAAGTTTTTTCACAGAAGCAACATTATTCATAATAATAATAAATACTCTTCAAATATTAAACTTGAACATTTATAAGGAATGATTAATAGGACTAATTTGTGAGTACTTAAAGATTCAGGTTAAATTATTGGTCAACAATAACATTGACTTTTATGGAGTTACTTTTAAGATAAAACAAATTAATAATTGAATATATCCACTACTTAAAGGCAGAATTTTTATCTAATGATAACTTTAACAATTAAATAATTTCAGATTAAATTTTATTTATAATTTAAAATGATCTAGATTAAGGCTGACTCAAAACAATCCATTACTTCTGGGAACTAGATTTGAATAATTACTAATTATGCCAACTGAAAACTCCAAATTAAATGATTTTCTAGTTACATTAACAAATCAGAACTGATATATCACCAAACATGTTAAGCTTTACTATGCCAACTGGAAACAACTCTGTCCACAATACCTCAATGGCACTTAGCCAACTTTTACTCACATAGTAGTATACTATATTTATATATAGTACCTAAAAATCCAATTTAACTACTAGTCAAATTATTAAAACCTTATAAAATTTGGATGATAATTGATTACATTATGAAAGTTTAGCTAGTTCTTTCCACTATTGACAATTTTGTTTAATTTTTTGTGGAATAATTATATATTCCATATGTAGTAGTTTCTCATTTCACCACTAGCTTAACTGTAACTTTAAATTTTATATTAATATAGTCATTATGCAAGTAAACAAAATATAGTTTACTAAATGATATTAAAAACTTGTCCAACCTTGTATTGTTCTAACTGCTGTAAAAAAGCAGAATATTTTACTACAGCAATAGAATATTTATATTTTTATAAGTGCTTCTAACTTTTTAATATAAAATTCAGATATTGACTTAGATTGCTCACAGATATAATTATTATTGTTCCAAATTCAATCTGCAAGCATTATGACTGAATCTTTTGTTTTGTGCATTCATTCTGAACTCTAAATTATTATTATTTATTAAACTGATGAAAAAATTATTAATCTTGATGATAGATTCACAATCATTCATCTTTGTTATTATCATGAAAACTGAGTATTAAAAATAGTTTACCTTTTTGACCAATAGAAACAATAGTCAAAATCTGATACTTTGTGCTTGTAAAAACTTTTTAATATGATTTTTGGATTTATATTACGCAAAACAAGACAAACATTTTAGCTCATCATATCATAGATAAGCTATTCTAATAAATAAAATTCATAACTTGCTTAATTTCTTTATGCTAATTAGTGTTTGCAGCATATTACTGTTCTAAATTTAATCATCATCCTTAAATATAAAAAGTTTAAACTTCCTTTCTCAGCCAAGACATTTAAGAATTAACACTATTGGTGAAATTAATCATGTATTGAATGCAGTAGATATGAAAGTTTGCTTTTTTTTTTTTTTTTTTGGTGATAGGCTGATAGTAGATGTCTGGAGATATACATTTGTATTATTTATAAAGTGCATTCCATAGTCAGTTAAATTGATTGTACAAGATGATTTACATCAGTTCACCTTAAGCATGAATTTCAATATTTACTTATACCATTTTCTAATAACATTAATAATGCTATATAATATTAATATGCTTGTGGTAGCAGATATTAGCAATTTTTAATAGGAAGTTATAATAAATTTACCAGTTCTCTCTTTATCAGTGTTTCCTCTAAGCTGCACAGCCTGCCTTTGTACCTATGTTTGAACAGCAATTGTGTTGCTTGAGATAGCCCAACTACTGCTCAAAAGACATGACTTATGTATATTATTCAGCTTAGAAGGAACACTGCAACCCAACCATCCTTCACAAGGGGAAAACCTATCTTGGATCATTTAAATTAAAGGTTGCAGCCCAAGACCAGAACAAAGCATTCAGTTAAAATATTCAAGTGACTGGATATTGTCAAAAAAATGAATGGTGATATCATGTATGGTTTCTTCAAATGGCCTTGTGCATTCAGGCCATGCATAGAAGCTTCACATGGTTTTATGAAATTCCCATTTGATATATTCCAGATGAAATTTATTTTAGAGTGATCTTATGAATCAAAGATCATAGAAAATACAATATCTAAAAATAATGCAAAGGTAACAGGAGTTATCTTTATCAATGTTTACAAGCATTCAAAGAAGCATTATTTATCAATAAGAAAGCACTGAAATATTTTTTTAAAAATCAATGTACACAATATTGTTACAAAATAAAGACTTAGGCATCATTTGAAAATTTCAGTGAAATCAAAGAAAACTGAATACAACTTTTCAGTAACATATCTTCAGTTTCACATACACAAGATGAGACTATCAAGAGATCATACTATTTAAACCATCTTAATATGCTGAAAAATTGAAAAGACAAAGCATTAAAATGACATGATAATTTGTTAATAGAAACAGATTATTGTTAATAATCTGAAAGCTAATAGTTATTATGGTGAAAAAAATGAAACTGAGATCTGAAATTTATAAAAGCAGAAAAAATATTTAATGCTACATGAAAGTTTTAAGTCATGATGTATTATGATAGAATTCAATTTTAAGAAACTAACTTTGATATAATATAAAAATTATGGAAAAATATACACATTTAAAATATTATTAAAAACAATAATAATTAAATGCAATTTAAAAATATGTTTGAATTATAAATTTCTGATGTATTTAAGAATTTTGAAAATGAAAAATATTTTTGATACGAAGTATTAACATAATTCTAGTTTTATCATCATTACTATTCAGATAAAAACACTGCACAAAAAAAATAATGGGACTATTATTTATTTATTATAATTGGGACTAAATTATAGGACTATTTATTTAGCTCATAAAAACAGTAAATATAACATTATAGCAAGTTCATGATATTTTAAATGTACAGAGTTAAGTAAATAGTGAGATTGCAGCTGAAGTTTTCATTTTATGAGATGAAAACTTCGGCTGCAACCTCGCTAATAAATTATACAATTTTACTTCCATTATTATTCAAATTCGATTTTATGTGAATTTCAAATTAATCCATCCACCTTTAAAGTTTCACATGATTAAATGGAAATGAATTACAATAATTAAAAGCAATAAGTGATAATTAAGAAATCATATTCCTACTTCATAAAATTGAATCAATTAGGACATTTCAAACTGTTTTAAATAAAAATAAAAACAATGAGAAGTGTCATTTTACAGTGTTTAAATAAGTATATTTATTTTCTTGACTAAAACATTGCAGAAAATCAAACTGAAATTGCATAAACGTCATTATTTGATCACGTGACCGGAAGAAACCGGTTTCAATAATACAAATATTACACAAAATAAAATTATAATTTAGCTTACAATGTACTTACATTATTGTAAAGCACCCAGCAAGTAGCCATGTCGAGAGGAACTGGTCGACTCCACATGTGAATCGGTAATGTTTTGTCCCAAGTCGAACTCATATGCGCCATCTTTAATTTGCAGGCAATTTGCGATGTCTTTTTATTGACTGGTTTAATCAGTTTATATCGAATACTAGTGTAATATTACGTTTGAAATTTATTACTTATGTTACTATAATTTCAATTTAATATTTACTTTTATTCATTACGTCCCATTTCCAGTCTGTTTCAATATCTTTTGTCTATTGACGAGTCTTCCCGTCACTTCCGACTGCAGTTCGACGTCGTCAAGGGTATTGCAGACGACAAATGCATTGCCTTCCAATAACAAAAAATAGCCCAATTTACGTTAAATCGTTATTTTCATATTTCTATTCAATAAATTAAATTATATATCTATACGTATTGAAAATATTAAATTAAAGTCTTCGGAGTTATATTTATTTTTTTTAATTACTTGAAACGTAATTTGTTGTCGGGGTATTTACAACCATGTTACGCATTAATTACAAAAAATAATTTATCGTTCTGTGAAACAATACAATAAAACGATATAGTGTTTCTTTTAAAAACAACATTTTTTACTTAGAAAAAAGAATATAGTGTGGATTAAATACATTAGAACGCCGTTTATACTTTTCTGATGAGACCGAAATGGCGCACCAGAATATTGCAGAATTAATCGTTTTTATTATAAACTTACAATATTATAGCTTTTAACAAATGTTTAAAAATGTAGTTTTTAATTTATGTTTTTTTTATTGTAATGCACAGTAATAATTTCTATTGCACATATTGTTTGAAGTCTCAATGATTAGCGGCTCACCAGTGTCCAAGAGGTTCCGTTCCGTGAATACTGACTTGTGAGAGTTCGGTCATGAGTTCGCGCCTCGCCAGGACAGGCTGGTCACGCGGAGTTTTCCGGGTTTTCTCCACATCTGTAACGTCTGAATGGAAGGGGCCAGTTACGATTAAATAAAGCCCTCCTGGAAGGCATTTCCCTAGGCACATTGCCCAAGTGTCGCGTTGCCATAATTTAAACAAACGAGCTCAATGATTAGTAGTCGAGTGGATTAAGGCGTCAACCTCCCGCGATCGGATCACGCAAAGAACCGTTACCTCAGGGATATTTCGTATGTAATTACTTAACATAATGCAAATAAGCCGAATCAGTCAAGAACTTTTAGAATTATTTCACTTATCACTATACTATCGAAAATTGCAATTCTTTTCAATTGCTTAATTAGGGTGAAAATGTGTCAAAAATAAAAAAAGTGGTTAAACAGACCTAATTCATATACCTGATGAGCAGCAATAAATTCCAACCTGATTTTTGTCTGTTCAAGGCTGAAATATCTTTGTAATATGTGGTATACTGCCCTGAATGTTTGTTATTATAAAGTACTATAAACGTATAATTATTGGCTAATGCATGTTAGCAATAATCTACAATTAATTCTATTTCTTTGAGGAACAATATAATTGACGATCCAGAAATTAAGTTGCGATTAGCCAGAAAAAACAAATTTACTTTTATTCTCGTAGGAAAGTAATATATTTTCATCTTATTTACTTTTAAAGTTCAACATTTGTCACAGTAACAGATAAACTTTCGCAAATCCTCGTTAAATAAGTCACTCGAAACTTAGGAACCCAATCTTTCAACGTTTTCTGCAGCTCTTCTTTGCTGCGGAGCAACAATAAACGTCGAAAGTTTACTGTGATACCCTTGAAAAATTAGGCCTATAATAGACTATTCGAAACAAAAGACGTGGCCTACTGAACTCTGGAGTAATTCTGCTTTCTGCTATATTTCGCTCGCAGCATACAGAAATTGCTGATAAAATTAAAGTGGGAAATTTTTAAACACCAGCCGTATAGTTCCTCTAGCACGAATTTCTGACTTCCAACGGTTTTCGAATATGAAGAAGTTTTTGGGAGGACGACATTTAACAGAGGTAGAGCTGCAGACAACGTGTAGAGTTGGTTCGGTAAGTTTGACGAGAGACATCTTTCACTAGGGTTTTTATTCTATCGTCAATTTAAGTTGCTATTTAGTCACTTTGGTAAATGGTATATTTATGAATGAAGTTATAAAGATCATATTCTAAAATAAAACATTCAAGAACAAGCAGTAAATATTACTTGAATATTACGTTATAGTTTGATGGAATAAGGTAACGCAACGTGTAGCTATCTGCTTCCTTTGTCGAAAGTCGAGACGACTTTCTTTGGAAAATGGCCCCTATTTAAGTGTTAGACACGTGAAGAAATGCCGGAAAACTCCAAGTGGCCAGCCCGGTGCTTAGGGGCAAACAGGTAACCAACTACCAGTTTTTAATGGTTTTATTCACTGGCGAATACTACGTTATAAATATGATGTTTTCTATAAGAATTACAATGTATATGTGATATTAATAAATTCATAGAAATAAAACTTTGTTATTGCGTATAAAATATGAGGATAAATAGCCTTTACTACAGTGTATAGACGGGCAGATGGCCTAGAGGTCAAAGGTGGCAGCTTACCGCTCTGGGAGAGCTGGGATCGAATCCGAATGGGTCGAAAAATCCCCAGGAAATTTTTGAGGAGTGATCCGTCCGGATATGTCGGGCCCGTCCCTCACCTCCGGCCTCTCCATTGTGGGCCTGGCCAAACCCATAATGAATGGGCTTCGTAAAAGAGGCCCGCTTAGTGCCCACAGGGAGGAAAATTTGTTTAATTATGGCAACGTAACACTTGGGCGATCTGCCTAAGGAACGCCTTCCGGGAGGTCTTTTTAAGGAAAACTGGACCCTATTTAGATGTTACAGACATGGAGAAATCCGGAAAACTCCACGTCGCCAGCCTGTCCGAGCGAGGCTGGAGCCCACGACCGAACTCCCAGTGTTCAGGGAACGAAGACCGTTTGGCCACTGGTTAGCCTTGGGAGGAAAGAGTTTTAAAAAGATGTAGCCTATAATTAAAAACTACAGGTTGCAATTTACAATACTCTAAACTTTTTGATGAATTTCACAAATATAAGTGGTGATAGTCATTGACTTAATGCATTCTTTTATACATATTATGTTTTTAGCGTCGAATTATAGATAAGTTTGCAAAAAAACTTATATGATAAATTTTCGATGGCCTGCATTCGATGAAGTCGTCTCGACGCCATTTTATAAATACCAAGCTACTCAAAACACTTAAACACTACCAAGGCAGATAAAAAGATTCTAGCAGATTGGTAACGCATGTAAAGAATTTTGCGCTCTCGTGCGCTCGTGGATGGCATCAAGAACGTTGCCTTAGTTTAAAGTTCGTGTAGGATAACCGTTCGGACATGATCACGATGCATTCACACCATATAATCTCACACATTAAAAATAATAAATATAGATAGTAACAGATGTTCAGATGTTCACATTTTGTACATAATTCTTCAAGAATTTTCCGATAAAATACTGTATTTTGATTCTAGAATACAAAAGGTACTGGTATCTTTTTCGACTTTTATCATCATATGATTTTCAGGAAGGAAACATTTGATTATTGAACCCAAGCATAATTTTTTGTCTCTTCTATCTGCTTGATAACTCTCTAGATCAGGGGTGTCCAACCCGCAGCCCAAGGCAAGTTCTAATGCGGCCCAATAAACGTGTAAACAAAACCGACAAATGTTTTAATTTTTTTATTATAGGTAGGCCTCCTACAACGCGGTAGATACGTTCCTTGAAAATACCGCGTTGTGGGAAATCGCGTTATAGGAGACACCGACTTAATACAAAAACTGGGATTCGGTTCTGAAAAGAGAAAAACTTGGCGTTTGAACGGCGTTTTTTGAATTTTTCAAAACAGCCATTGCTAGCCACGAATTTAACACTGGTTTCATTAGGTGACGATTGTCCCATCTGTTTTAAATAATCAAATATTTTTAAGGCTTTGTGTTTAAGTGCAGTTTTATTTAAAGGCAACCGTTTCTTGTTCATATCTTCTACCCACAATATTGGCGCTTGTTCCATTTTTTCCATTATAGTTGCTCTCGGACGAGCAACATTTTTCGAAAGAATAGATGATCCGGATGCGACCAAATTTCTGATCTTTTCTCTCGACCGAATCGTCGACTCATTTAAATTAAATGAGTCTACGATTCGGTCGAGAGAAAATATTAAATGAATGCCTAATTTAAATGCCTACCGATATCAGCTATCCGATCTTGATTTTTAATTCGATCCAAAATTTCTTTGTTTGAAGAGTTATAAATTTCCTTTTTAACGACGGTCCTTTCTTTTCATTCAGCATTGTTATGGCTAAAATTTTTTCAATCAGTTTTGTGGACAGTAAAAATCGCAAAAAATAACTTCACTTCACTATGTTGTTAAAAATATACACCCAATAGAAGTTTATACTGTATTTTGGACCATTTTTGCGGTTTCCGCCTATTGAAAGAGTATAAATGATCGAAAATTTAGTGATATATTTGAGTGTTTACGATAACTGATGCACATCTGTCTAGAAACCAGTCTTCCCCTGAAACTTTCAAGGGAATAACATGTCAACGTCACAAACAGCTATTTTCAAAGACTTTTAGCACTGTATGCCGAACTGCGGCTCGTATCACGTGATCCGTTGCGATTTTTCTGTTATGTAAAGATAATTCGTTTCTAAATACGGTAAACCGCGTTGTAAAAGTACCGTTGTAAGAAAATTTCTGCATTTTTCGAACCGCGTTGAAGCAAAAACGCATTGTAAAGGTACCGCGTTGTAGGAGGCCTACCTGTATTTATCTATTTCAACGGCATAAACTCAAAAAAGAAGTTTCACAAAGCCGTAAACCTTTATTCATATTTTATTTTTGAGTGGAAAGGAAATATTTTCAAATACTTGGAAATGTGTGAATGAGGAAGGATTACTAAATAAAGCTGGAGTTGTGACTCAAAGGATTATAGACCCAAATTTGGGAAAAGGAGGAAAAGATGAGAAAAAACAAAAGATGTAATAGTGAGAAAGGTTAAATAGATCTTCTGTTGACCCTTAATTTTCCAACCTTTCTCACTTTTTTATGTTTTGAACTTTCCTTTCCCAGCACTTGGGTCTATAAACCTTTGATTCACAACTACAGCTTTATTTAGTATTTTTCCAACATTGCAAGATTTGGCTGCATTGCGCCAAATGTGGCTACTTTTTTTGTTTGACGTAAAAAATATCATTTGGCGCTTTGGCTACTTTTTCGCGCTGCCATCAACGGGTACATACATACCTTAGAGGTATGAAGGAGTACTGTACATGTCAGGAGTTGCAATTTGGCACAGAGTATTAGGTGCACAAATCATGCGCGCATAAAAAAAA
>NW_019384334.1:512386-584609 GCF_000671375.1 Centruroides sculpturatus | reverse complement strand
GTACAGTAATACCCCGAACTTACGCGATAGGTGGGACCGAGCGATAACCGCGTAAGTCGAATTCGCGTAAGTCGGGGTATAATTTTGCATATAAATACATACAAATAACACAAAATAAATTGTAGCTATATGTCGAACACGTCCGAACATGTAAGCCGAACAATAGTGTGGGGGAAATGAGTAATTAAGAGTTGCGTGGCGCTCAAACAAAAGACGAATCGACGAGATTTGAAAATCGCGTAACTCCGGATTCGCGTAAGTCGGGGTATTACTGTACAGTATATTTTATGGGTGGTTCGTCTCGGATATGTTTGATCTCGATCCTCACCAGTGTAAGCTTCGCCTAACCCACGATAGGCTTGATGAAAGTCTTTTAGTTCCACGGGGAGAAAAGTTTTAAAAATATTATCACTGCTCTAACATGTATTACATTTAGTGAAATTCGACATACAAAAAACAAAGTTTTATAAAAAAAAGTAACCATAATTAATGTGTATTCAGGTAAAATAGAAATTTTCATACCTTGAATACTCTTCTTACCAAATTTGATGAATTTCGGCCGTTCGACAATGGTCCAGAAAGCCCGCGCGTGAGAAATGTTTAATTATGAATACTTGCAATTCATAATAAGATTATCTATTCCATGGAACAGATTATCTTAACCTGTAGGCGGAAAAGTCCTTATAAAAGATTCGACCAGGTTCACACAAGGAAGGTCGGGTAATAAGGACGAGTTCCGACATATTTAGGATAGTCCTTCCCCAAAACATTCCTGGAATTTTCTGATCAACCTGGGTTCGAACCCGGATCTTCCAGACCTTTATCTTTCGGCCATCGTATATATCGTATAACCATGTTATACATTAGGCCCTGTACACACTAGGCGTTTTTCAACGCCCGTTAAACGCGCGTTTAACGCCGAGCTAACGCGCATTAGCTCGGCGTTCGACGAGCGTTAGTTCGGCGTTTAGCACTGGCTCAGTTTGGAAATGGACGAGAAAGTAATTGATTGTGTGTGCTCCTCCATCATCGCTATAAGGCAGCAGATATATCTCAAAGCGCCTGTAAAGTGCCCGCAAAACGCGCGTTTTAACAAAAATCTATAAACGCGCGTTAAACGCGCGCTTGGCGTTTGAGTGTGTACGGCTACATAGAACTCTTGGTTCTTTAAAACGCGCGTTTAAAAGCGCGCGTTTAACGCGCGTTGAAAAACGCCTAGTGTGTACAGGGCCTTAATTACAAAAAAATAATCTATTGTTTTGTGAAACAATATAAAAAAACGATATAGTGTTTTCCTAAAAACACTACAGTATTTCTTACTTAGAGAATAGAATATAATGTGGATGAAATACATTGGAACACCGTTTATACTTTTCTGGAGACCATTATCATATATCCAGCCATCTATCATATGCATTATAGTTTGGCTTTCTTGTTTTATCACAATTAGGCCAGGAACACACATGCGTAAAATTCGGCGTAAAATCTAGCATAAAACAGAAAACGTAAAAATTTTTCTGAAATTTGGGCTGAAACAGAACTGAAAATAGAGTAGAGCATGTCTCTACTTTTTACGCCGAAAAATTTTTACGCCAAAATTCCTCCAATAAAGAGAAGTCTTTCCTGTGACGTCAAAGTAGACACGTGGTTTTTATTCTAACAATGGCGGCAATGAGGGTTTATCCTACAATTGTGACGGTCTGGAAAAGTAGAGGAGTTTATTTAATTCGTTCGACCACATCAGTATCATGTATAAAGACACTGTATTTAAAGCAATTAAAGCGTTTGTTTTATATAGTCTATTTTTTCCTGGTGGTAGTCTATGGAAACTTTTGCGCTATAGCCTAGATTGAATATGGTATTAGCTCTAATAAGACGATTTCGCTCAACTTAGTAACGTGGTTTACAGGTACCATGTTGTTGTTGACAAATCCCACACTCGAAGCGAAATCTGAGTCCAGAAGTAGATGGCGCGGTTTATTTTTAAATTAAAGTAAACGTATTTTAAGCGCGCCATAGCTAGGATTTAAAAGAAACGCACCCTATAATTTAGATGTCAATTTCTATGCCGGCTATCCCTTGACTAACGCGGTTAATTAATTAAAACTTCTGCAGCGTATATAAAGGAATTACCGCAATTAATTTCACACGTTAATTACTAGTAAATCCCGTAATAAACAAGGAATACCTGTAGTTTCAAAAAACTTTCTATAAAAATTTGATAGTATTAAAAAGGCCCTCTGCTTTCCTGTGGGTAACAAGAGAACCTTTTTAATTACTTATCGTGGGTTCGGTCAGGGTCTGGATCATTGACCAATACTTGCGAATTATGAAAGGCAGTATAATATACTAATATACCTTCAGCAAGCTGCTAAGTTGCCTTCCTTCTTATCAGATTCAATGAGGACGGCTGGAGTGATCGACTCCAGCGGAGCAATCCCAGGAATTTTTCAGGTGGTGATTTCTCGAAAAGACCATCACCTGAAAAATTCCTTGTGTTGCTTGCCCGGACTCGATTTCAGGTTCACCTGAGCGGTAGAAAGTCTTAACCACTTCAACTATCTGGCCTACAAAGAAACTCCAGATTTTATTAAAAGCCTTTATGTTTAATGGAAAATATGATTGGATACCCGAATTCAGCTACATTTAACCTTCCATTCACACGGTAAATTGGTTGGGCGAAAGTTTCATATGAATCGAACTCACGTAGATTATACTAATATTTATATGGGAAACAGATAATAGGTTCTGAATTTATATTTCTTTTATAAATCTATATAAAATAATCAATTTAATTTTATATTTGCTACATATCATTTTTGTATTCAAAACAGTCTTTAAAGCTTTATTAACATACAAACTTAATAAAATTTCATTTCTGTTAATTTATTAATTCTGTCTTCTTTGCTTGTCAATAAACAATTTTCTTCCGTCTTTTGCAGTTGCTGTTGGTCAGTGTTCAGTGGTTTTATCCACTCGGCCACTAGTGGGCCTTTTAAAAAAATGCTATAGAAAATAATAACGCAAATGAACAAACGTTCCATTAACTGGATAAACTTTTCGTATATTTAATAATACTAAAATCCTTCTAATACAATGAAATGTTTTACATTTCAATGTAATGAATCGACATGTCTCGTATTTTGACTGCATCTTGGTCAGACGACGCATCACCAAATCAAGTTGGTTGTGTTAAAGTCAGGTCACAATCTTTCTATTTTCTATTTCTCCAACTTTCTACAGTATTTCTCTGCAAGTATAATTACTTTTTAAGAACTGGTTTATCCTAATCCAGGGGTGGACAACAGTTTTTGCCCCCGGACCGAATTGGAAAGAAAACTTTTTTCACGGACCGAACTAAGGCTGCCCTAGGAAGATTTTGAGGTGGTGCGAGATCTCACTGTGGCTTCACCCCGCAAAGATTAAATTGTACATAGAGATTACAGATACATTTTTCACATTATCATGCTTTATCAACATTCTACGCTGTACTTAAGCAATCTGTAATGGAGGGTTAACTCTAAACGCACAGTAAGTTTTGACCTTTTTGTTTATTTTAAGCGTCAGAATTTTTCATCGAGCTATTCGGACTTCAGTAGCTAATATTGAAAGATTGATCGCGGGCCACAAATTCATTAGACGGGCCGGATCTGGCCCGCGGGCCTTGTGTCGGCCATGCTTGTCCTAATCTATTTTCCTGATTGATTGCTCTGAAAAACTCTTCTTGCTCAGAAAAATTGTTGAGACAGGCGCACAATTTCGAAGATCTTAATAAAAAAAATTATAACATCCAAAGAAAATGCTCTACCTAAGCCAAACATAATTCAAGGTATTTGTTTTGAAGTTTTCTGTAGCGTTTAAATATTTATATATTATTTAAATAGAGTGAAATTAAATTAGTAAAAAAGAGTATAATTAAACAAAATGGACATAAATTAACTTTTTACGATTTAAAATTGATATACAAATATAAATTATTTTATGTATACAAAGAAACTCTTGAATTTACTAATGGAATAATTTTTCTAAATATTTCGGACTGGTATTCCGCTTATCAGGCTCAAAACACACAATAGATCATATAAATCGAGCAATTATTTCAACCGACATAGTCACAATATCAGGCTGCAACTTTTAATCATATTTTTAATTTATTTAATTTAAAATATATGCTTTACACCTCAAATTAGTAGTAGCTTGCCCCTGTACATCGTACTTTTCCTTTAACAATACAAAGTCATGCCAACATCTATTAACTGCTATCAAGTGTAGTTTTGAATTGAAATAACGTGACTTCCGGTTTGCATCGGAAGTTCATATATAGTTAATCGGGGCCTCCTGCCCTTGAAATTTCCATATCTGGTCTCGTCCTCCGTCTATCTGACTCTGTTCTCGAGATTATGAAAAGACGGGCGTGCGGACAGCGACAGTAGAAATTTATAGGTCTTAATTTTTTTCAAATTGCAGCCCAATTAAATTTTTCACATTTTATCAATTTTGTTAAACCGAAATCATACTATTTCAGTACCGTGCAAATTTTCAGCTAAGTATAATTTACTAATACCGGTAGTTTCATTTAATGAAATATAATCATGACTACTGTACTGCTGTACTGTATTTGAAAAGCAAATAAAATACAAGCTTTGTTTTAATTTATATAAAATTAAAATTTTATTATGTACATTCCTAAACTTTAAGAAGTACAAAGTACAAAACAATGCATAATTAGCATGTATATAAAAACTTATAAAATGTGTATATATATATTTATTTTTCCATTTGACAACCATCTGTTTTAAAGACAAATTCAGATGATATATGATGTTTGAAAATATACAATGTAAAATACAAATAGTTGTTTTCACAATGAGCTATGATGAAAATTTAAATGATTGTTGTACACTTATAGGAAAAATAATTTATCTGTCAAATGAACGTTTGGTTCCTTATGAATATTTTGGCCTACTAAATATGCTAATTTGTGTGCATACTGTAAAAAAAAAAAAGAAAATCATAAGAATCATAAAAAACTTAAAACAGAAAAAATAATTAACAAATGCACTTTATAACTATATTATTATTAAATATATGGGGTCCATAAAAGAAATGTAGTGATTTTAATGTTGTCTATTTCCAATACAGTTTACTTCTGCCTATGTTAATATATACAATACACCATAATTTCTGTTTTGTATGTTCCCTGTTGTGGGGTATTGTTTCCTTTGGTTCTTGACAAATGTCTCAAAACGAAAATCGAGACATAGTAAGAGAAGGTGTTTTGTGTAATGCAATTTGCAAACTCTTGAGTTGGTATTCACTGTTAGATAAGAGGTCCATTGATGGTTTGATAAAGATCCATCCTATGAGAAAATTTGTCAGTGGTAATGACAGCTTCTAGATGTATACTGTTCATGCAAAAGCAAAAGTTTGAAGATATCAACATACTTCCAATGACAATGCTGACAGAGTCAGGCACTCCTTTCCAAGGAGCCCAAGGAAGTCAATAAGAAGATCCAATCACACAAATACTGAAAACAGAGTGAAGAGTTTTACACCAGTTGACAACAAAACTCTACAAGCTCCAGTTGCTTCAAGCAATATAACCCACTGACAAGACAGAGCCAATTTTTGCACAAACATGTAAAGTGAAATAGATGAAGAATTTTTCTACCTATCTCATGTCCAGCAATGACAATGTTCCATATCAATGGAAAGATAAACTGCCGTAATGTGCATATCTGGAACACACAACATTAATATGCTGTATTGGACATAAACAGTATTCACTAAAGGCTTTGTTCTGTGTCATTTCCAACATCAAAGTTAGTGTAACTCTTTCAGTTTTTGCCAAAAATACAATGACTAATACCATCTAACTCAACATGGAAAACTAGCTGTTCCCTGAATTATATGATGATTCTGCAAACTACATTTTCCAACAGGATGAAGACCTCATTGTCATCTAGAAGTTGAAGTTTCTTGAACTGCATTTCTTGAACTGCATTGAAATGCTTTCTCACATTGCTGGATTGGATGCTTTAGTGCCCATAATCTTCAGATTCTCCATGACTACCCAGGTTCCTAGACCTTGCACCATGGACTTATTCCTTGTGGCTATTTATTTGTAAAGATAACAGACTTGTATGCTACTACTGCTCAAAAATCTCAAGGAACTTTGTAACTATATCATTGCTGTTATGGCTGCAATCACAATGGATATGCTGCAGCTGCAATGAATCTGGGAGGAATTAAGAGTATTGCTAGATCTATATAATACCCAGAGAAGCATACATCAAGAGATTCTTAAAAGAAATAGGAAACTTTGACAATTTGCCTATCCATTGGTACACTTCATGGACTTGTATGTTTTTGAAATCACTAAATTCTTTTAGGGACACCCTTTACACACAAATACACACACTAAACAAGAAAACTGATTCCATACTGTATATGACTAATTAAAGAGAAAATTCAAATTGTTTTTTTAAAAGATTTGAATTTATATCTGATTTATTAAAAACCTTCAGAATACATTCAGAATACAAATATTCATACAAGCTTAAATTAGACTATGTTAATTTTATTCTCTGACATTATTAAAGCAAAGAACACAAACATATTCTATCCTATCTAAAGGAATTTTATTTTAAAATTTGAATATTTAAGTCTTTACATGAAAATACATAAAACTTGGCATCATAATTTTCAATAAACAAAAACTGTCTGATTATTTGATTTATTAATTCAAGTATGCTGAATATAGCCTGAACTAAACACAGAAAATGTTTCAGATTAGTCAATTTTAGTAACCATAATCAAGCAATTTTTGTTTATCAAGTATTTATACTTAATGAAAATTTTGGAATATACTTGATTTTGAACATATTAACAAAGTTTTAACAAATTTTTATAAATCACCTTATGTATGCTGAGCAATATTTATTTATATCATCACAAATGTTTTCAACCTAAATTCTATAGATCATCATCAGGTATAGTATTATATTCCTGGATACAGAAATATACCTGATGACAACATAAAATTTGCCAAGAAATATAATTAAGTGTTTCTCAGTAACATAAGATAGCAATTATGAAAATTTGCTATTTTTCACTGCTGAGTCTAACTTTGTCAAAGTTTTAAGAAATAAAAATGTTTTTGAAAACAGTTTTCTATTATAGGTAAAAATGAAGAAGTTTGTAATAATTGAATTTATACAATTTTGACATTGTCAAAAAGTAAATACAATGAAATCTGTCTGTAACAGACACTTGCAGGACAAAAATACTGTGACCAAAAGAGGTTTTTGTATTATCTTTAAATGTACACTAAATTATTTTTACTTATAAACATAAAATACACTTCTATGCAAAAAATAGCAATACATTATAGCAAGTGATGAATTATCATAAGAAATCAGTGTTATTTCTTAAAAATTCAGTTAAGTATGTATGTTTTTTACAGTTGACTGAAGCAATATGCTTTCCCACTAAACATAATTAAATCTTATGCTTACTTTGTACTGTCTGCATCCTTTCTATTAAAGAAAAACCAAGGCTGGGAAATTGGTGTCAGATGGAACTGGTAGTTTAAGGATTTGGTGTCTATGTTGGCAAAAAATTTTACCAATTAACTCCTTAACTGATTCTGTTTTGTGATTATTTTTAGTTTTCTCCAGTTGTTATAGAATACAACATGATTGCTGAATCTGTTTACACATCTCTATATTTGTGACGAATTAGGGAAAAAATAAAGGTAAAAGTAGGTACTTTATTAAATATAATATTTATTTAATAACAATTTTACAATAGCATTTCCTTGAATACAAATGAAATTAGTTGCTCCAAATTTAATGTGTAGAGTATTAGAAAAATACTGTTGCAAGGCAAAGAGGGTATCTTAGCATCTTGAAATTAATACTTTATGTAATTCAGAATATTTACCCCATTTGAAACATAACAATTATGGTATAACTCTTTTACTCTAAGATTTCTATCCTTTAAATGTTATGAAATGCAAACAATTTTCTTTATGTATATGCAACTGACTGTTTTATAATCAACCTTATACTAATTTAAATTCAAATTACACCACTTCTTAATATACAGTGTTGCTATAGTATGCTATTTTTGTAAAATGGATTGTTCTTAATTTGACTTAATTTGTCCAGTTTTCAATATTTAGTCAAACCTGTCTATAATAGAACACGAAGTGACCTAACAGCTCTTCCATAGTAGACAGGTTTCTGCTATATACAGGGTCTGTTATAGACAGGTTTGACTGTAATTTATAAAAATTATCTATAACAATTAGTGTATTAATTATACATAGGTTATACTGAAGAGATTATTGGGCTGCAATTTTCAAATTGAACACCTATATGTTCCCACTCTCATCTGTTGGCCGTTTGTGGACAGACATACAGATAGACAGACAGGCAGACAGATGGATGGACGAATAGACAGACAGATAGGGGACATGGGAACATGTAGGTCTAGCAATTTGAAAATTGTAACCCAATCATGGTTTGCTGTTTACCGAGAGGCTATTAGTCATCAGTTTAGCCATTCATTATTAGTCATGATTGAAAAATTATTCCACTAATACACAATTTAATTCAGAGACTAATATTAAAATATCATTAATGGCTAATGACTACATTAGTCATGACTAATTTAGTCAATTTCAATCATAATTGAAAATTTAGTCAACTAATGCCCAACACTATCACCAGAATCACTTTCTTAAATCATAGAATGTGACTAAAGGATAGTATCTTGGCTTGTGACACAATTGAGACGTTAGAATCTGTGTTGACATTATGGTTTGTAGTGATGGTTTCCTGTTTCATTCATGAGACTCTGTGCTGGCTCTATATCATTTGCTGCAAATTGTAAGCATTTTCAATGCTGAAAGAAAATCTGACTTTGAAGAAACAAATCTAAATAATTGAATGCAGTATATAAAAGAATTCTGTATATAAAAGGAACAGATTAATGCCATTTCTTAAAGAAAATATCAAAAAACTAATTATATTTTTTGGTCCAATGGAGCACCTGCACACTATGCTAGAGAAACAATTAATAAATATGGTAAACAAAAATGAAAATCCATCTAATATATATCAATTCAGCCTTAGTTCTTTTGGACATATCTTAGGAAATTTTCAGAATTATTATCTAGAGCTAGAGATTGAAATTGAATATATGTGAAGATCATTCACATATAGTTAAATTCAATCAATCAATATTATGCTTCTATCAAGCGAGATATAGCTGTCAAATGATACAGAAGCTCTTACTTGATAGAAAGTTTGACAGAATTTTGGTTCCACATATAAACTGAATATGATAAACTTATTCTCTTAGCTCTGAAATAGCCATCATCATTCCCAACAGTACATTTGTGAGATTAAATTTTTGGCATATGTTGGGGCTGATAATAAAGAGCTATTAGCTTAATATGAAACCTGACTATAAGACTGAAGATATGTGCAATTTTAAAACAAACACTACTTTTCTGATTATTCAGTAAAAGTGCTGCATTCTTCACATTAACTACTAAATTTAATAATAAAAATATTTGCAAAATACAAAACTTTTGTTATAAAAAATACTAGTACAGTAGAGCCTCGATTATCCGACCCCCGATTAACCGACACCTCGGTTAACCAACCATCCTCTTCGGCAAATTTCAAATGTCCGCTAGTGATGTGGCGCTACAATATTTGACTCTGTCTTGGCTACTTTAATATTATTTTTATGTGTTTTAGCTAGCAACACTCATTCGACCATGAAAGGGAGCCAGTATTTAAATGAGGCTTAATTTTCTAATTTTTAACCATACAATAGCGACGATTATTATTTTAAAAAATTTTTCTTAGGCTTAACATCGATGAAAATTCAACGCAAAGTAGGTCAATAGTGATATACTAATTACATGGGATATAATAATATACTACACTAATAATGGATTTTTTCATACTTTTTGGTTATCCGACTTTTCAATTATCCGACCAACCCCAGTCCCCAATTCGGTCGGATAATCGAGGCTCTACTGTACATTTTATGCATTTTAATTTTATAATAGTTATTTGTAATACATTAATGGAGAATGATTTAATTAGTCTTAGTTATATACCAAGGTTAAATTTTAGTACATTACAGATGATAATTTTTACAGGTAAGAAACAGGTATATACAGTAGAACCTCAATTATCCGGACCTCTATCATCCGGATTTTTGATTATCCGGATTGTTCAAAATAAACAAAAATTTTACGAATTTGCTGATTTGCACTTAGCGAATTATGATACTGTTTATGTACGTGATGAAAATATAACTTTTTTTGTTTCAACAACGTCTCACCTGGCACAGTGGTCGTAAACTCTTAAATATATTTAGCATCGTAATAAAAATATAACTTGACATATGTATTTATAAATAATTTATATTAAAAATTACATCATTTCTATGACCAAGGGTGGCATATGGGCAACGTGGGCCTATGCCTCGCGGTCCAAAGGGCCTCGCTCCTCAAAGGTTTATGCATTACTTAAAAGCCGTGAACGTGACGAAAAAATTTTACTCGTCATATAACGATAAATAGTTTGTCAAATTTTTATTCATAGAAAATGCAGTTTCAACTGCTTTTTATTTTATAAAATCCATCTTCTTGCACCACCAGAGGGCGTTTTAAACAATAGGTAGTCTGTTTGCACTGGTCAGTAGTACTCCAAATGTAATACGAACGTTTGTTTCTTGAAAATTTGATCACAATTTAAATACAGTATTTACTTTTAATATTACCGATATGTCATCGAAAAGAAAATGTGTTGTATTATCATTAAAAGAGAAATTAAAGTATTTGTTTTGATTATTTGAATTTTTCCTTATCCAGACTACCTTCATCCCCAATTAGTCCGGATAATCGAGGTTCTACTGTATGTGGATAATCTGTGCATCTGTGACTGCTTCAAAGACTATATAACAGTAGTCTCCAAACTATGGCTGACTGCACAAAGTATGTATACAAATATACAAAATATAGCCTGCCAATCTATAATTTATGTATGATTTGGCCCAACAAGCAAGAATATTAATGTTTCTTATCTGTTAGAATCATCAAAATCAGAAAAGATAGACTAAAGTGATGATATAGCTAAAACTAGCAAACTTCATTTTTAATCTGACAAGAAAAGTTGACATAAGAAAATATTTGTTATAAGATGTTACTATATATATATATATAAATGGACGTGTATGTCCCTATATATCACTTTTTCGCCAAAACTACACATCGCATGTGAATGGTGTTTGTATGTGGTAGTAGCCCCAAGTCTCCATTCGTGCACTACGGGGGTTGCGTCTCGATAGCTATAAGGGTGCAAGAGATATGGGGCTGAAAGTGGTTGAAAGTGGTTTTCTATTTCGAATGTTATGTTCGAATTAAATTCGAACATAAAATTCAAATATTGGTTCGATTATAGAACGATTGTAAACATTCCAGAAACATTGAAAATAGTTCGTTTGACTGGACGTGAACAGGAGACGTTCAGAAATAGAATTGGGACCAGGTCTCTAATTAGTCTGGAAACGGGGGACCTAATTCTTGCATTCTGTGAAAACAGGTAAGATTGGCTATAATGTAATTATCTTAATCTTTACTATCGTTACTTTTTGCCCACAAATAAAAACCCAGCGAAGCGGGTCCTTGCAGCTAGATTCTAGATTACTTAGAAAAACAGTCTTTTATATAAAAAAAACAAAAACTATATTACATACAAATGTACGAACAAATAAAAACCCAGCAAAGTGGGTCCTTGCAGCTAGTCAAAATATAAAATTTAATAAACTGTTGAAAAAAAATCTTGTAGGCATAAGGTAAAAAAATTTATAACAAGCTTACTACTATAATATAAATTTCCATCTACAAGTATGTATTTTCTAATATCATAATATATGACTTATTATACTGGCTTTACAGATAATGCTACAGAGTTTCACAGATCAAAAATTTTTGTTTTATTTAATATACAGGTATATTAAGTAAAGGACACTGTGGAATTTTAATTAAGCTTACTACTGGTTTCCATTCATGAAATTTACATGTTAGTGAAACTTTTTCACTAATATGTAAATTTCTTGAATGTAAACTGTGCATTCACCCAATACCAATAATGTAAAAATTTCTCCCAATATTAAAACTAATCTCTCTAGCATGAATTTTAAAACAGACTTCTTTATAACACAATTTATCACAGGCCTCAGTAGATTTAAAAGTAACTTATTTAAATTTCAGCTGGATAAAAATGATCAGTTGTGATTGTAGAGAGAGAATTCAGGATGTAAGACATTTGCTTTTAATTTCAATAATTTCAGAAAAGAACAAGTCTTTTTAAATTTAATCAGAAAAAAAATAGTATATGTGACCCTTCCATAATAAATCTTAACCAGTGATTATGATGCTCTCAGAAGATTCTGCACTTTTGTAATAGTATTTAAGTCAACTAACTAAAAGGTTACAGTTACAAAATATAGTACTGTGACAACTTTTTCATATAATTTTTACATTTATACTTTTTACTTCATATATTTTCTATAGGCTGTTCATATAATGCACATTATGTGGAGCAGAAACTTTTGTATTATAATAATAAAAAAATACCATGTAGAAAACAATATTTGACCAATTTACAAAAGCATCAATTCAAAAACATAAATATAAAGCTACATGATGTACAGAAGGATGTTTGTAATAACTAGTAAAAACTATCAGAAAGACAAAACTCCAAGAGAAATCACATTTCTCTTATCAGATTTTTAATTACTAAATAAAAATTTCTTTTTTTAATAAGAATTTTGATATATCAAGAGGAAATAAATATGTAAATAATAATATTCAATAAGTGCAAGAACTCTGGAACTAATGTAATCATGAATGGGAATACCATTCTAACAAAACAATTGAAAAATGAAAATTAACTGTCTGCTTTATGAGCTGGAAAAAAGTAAAATGTGAGTGAAAAAAATTATTAAACCATTGTTATGTAAATTCATCCATTTACCATTTTTTATGAATTAAATATTTACTGTTTTACCCAATAAACCAAATAAAAGTTATGCTTATGTTGGCTAAATATTTCAACACACACACACACACACATTTTCTATATTATTAAAAAAATCCAAATTATTACCCTAATCACTACTGTTGTTTAATATGTTATTTATCAGTTTAAGTAAACTCTAATGTTTCTATAATAAGAATTTTGTATATTCAGATAGATCTCATTTAACTACAGGTAGGCCTCCTACAACGCGGTACCTTTATGCGTTTTCACCCCAACGCAGTTAGAAAAATGCGGAAATTTTCTCACAACGCGGTACTTTTACAACTCGGTTTACAGTATTTAGAAACAAATTATCTTTCACATAACAGAAAAATCACAACGGATCATGTCATACAAACCGCAATGCGGCATACAGAACTAAATGTCCTTGAAAACAGCTATTCATAAAAGCTGTTTGTCGCTGTTGGTGTGTTATTTATTCCCTTGAAAGTTTCAGGGGAAGACCGTTTCTAGACAGATGTGCATCAGTTACCGTAAACACTCAAATATATCACTAAATTTTCCATCATTTATACTGTTTCAATAAGTGGGGACAGCAAAAATGATCCAAAATACAGTATAAACTTCTATTGAGTGTATAATTTTAACAACATAGTGAAGAAAAGTTATTTTTTGCAATTTTTACTGTCCACAAAACTGATTGAAAAAATTTTAGCCATAACAATGCCGAATGAAAAGAAAGGACCGTCGTTAAAAAGGAAATTTATAACTCTTCAAAAATAGAAATTTTGGATCGAATTAAAAATCAAGAGCGGATAGCTGATATTAGTAGGCATTTTAATTTAAATGAGTCGACTATTCGGTCAATTAAGCAATCAGGAGAAAAGATTAGAAATTTGATCACATCCAGATCATCTATTCTTGAAAAAAATGTTGCTAGTCCGAGAGCACCTATATTGTAAAAAATGGAACAAGTGCTAATATTATGGGTAGAAGATATGAACAAGAGATGGTTGCCTTTAAATAAAACTGCACTTAAACACAAAGCCTTAAAAATATTTGATTATTTAAAACAAATGGGACAGTCATCAGCTGCGGTGGCGTAGTGTGTTGTCAGCTGCCCAGGGCGGAGGAAAACTTCGCTGCCCCCTTATTTAGGTATCTCAATTTAAAAGAGTAAAATTCAGTTTCGTCACAGAATAAGTAATGAACAATTCCGTGCTCATTTCAATCAGTCCGAATCGTAGGTGCGACAAAAATATGAGATGAAATGGTTCAAATTTTTACAAGATATTATTATTATTTATTGTGAAATTTTGCCGCCCCCTAAAAGTGCCACCCCCACTACGCTACGCCACTGGTCAGCTGATGAAACCAGTGTTAAATTCGTGGCTACCAATGGCTGGTTTGAAAAATTCAAAAAAACTCCATTCAAATGCCAAGTTCTTTTCTTTTTAGAACCGAATCCCACTTTTTGTATTGAGTTGGTGTCTCCTATAACACGATTTCCCACAACACAGTATTTTTAAGGAACGTATCTACCGAGTTGTAGGAGGCCTACCTGTATATGCTATAAACCCATTTCATATAAACAAAGAATTTATCATAAGATCACAGTAGGGCTCTATTTTTATAAGCTAATTTTCTATAAACATAGTTACTAGAAATACAGTACTTACTTAACTATGGCATTTCATCTAGTCATGAAAGCAAAGAAATATTAGGTTGTAAAGGTGAAACTTATACATTTTGAATTTTTTCTAGAAACGACTGCAAAAAATATTCTAGAATGTTCAGTATAGGTATTTAAGTAACCATATTTCACTGGAAATGGATACATCAGTAATGTCTGACAATATGAAACTTTTAAAAGAATACATTCATGTACTATTGTTCTATCACCTTAAAAGTGAACACAATGCAATGAAGACTCACACAATCTCGTCTGCAAGGCATATGGTGAGGATATGGTCAACAGGCAGACCTACTATATTGGTTTGAGATTCAAGGATGGAGATTCAAGGATGGAGATTTTGTACTTCAAGATGAACCCCATCCAGGTAGCAATTCCACCAATGATGATGACATTCTCCTGCAACTGATAGACAAATAATTTTCCATTGATAACCAGAGAATTAGCACAACTTGAGTGTTCCCATACATTCCAAAAATTGACAAAGTCCAATACTATCAAAACAATGTGTAATAACATACAACAAAGATGATCTTAAATAAGCTAGCCAATTTGGGCAGGAAGGTTCTGCCTCATCCACTTTATAACCCAGACTTGGCATCAACTGACTACCATCTGTTTCACACCCTGCAGAACCATATTGCTGATATATAGTTCAATGGCAATACATGACACTTGAGACTTTCTTCAAAGAAAAACTAAGTCATTCTACGCTCCTGGGATTGAAAGTATGCAGCAAAGGTGGCAAGATATAATTGATATTGATGGTGATTAGAGGCTGTCCATAAATTACATGTTAAATAGAAGGGAGAGAGGGTTTATGACAAGTTGGACAAAGTTAAACAAGGGGAGGTTGAGCTTCTATGGGCATCCATTTTATTTCATTAAATTTTATACAGTTTATGCATTTTATTATATTTATTTCAAAATTTTTGTACATTTATTTTTTAAGGAAAGATTTTTTTTCAAAATACCTCTCTTCAGCTGGTAGCGAGTGTCTGGTTAAATTTTCATTTTTAAACATTATTAGCAAATCAACAATACAGTGAAAACTGCTTAGGCAACCACCTGCATTTGACGGGCACCTGTCAAAATGGGCAAAAATTTCTGGCACCGAATAGTTTATCCATAGAGTCTTCGTATAAGTTACCTGTATTAAACAATCACCTGTGTAATGCAACCACAGGCATCGATTTTTGGTCGAAAACAACATACAACAACTGTAATAATTGACCACTTCCGCAAACATATCTGGTCTAAATTATTGTTCAACAACGTTTTCCCCCTCCTAATATAATGAATTAGTCTAAACTCTCGTTTGAACCCACCCCAGGCACTTCTCCCACCCTTGAAATTAGATGCAGGTGTTAATGAATTAGTTTGGCAACAAAGGAAATTCATTTCAGTTTGTTCGAAATTGTCTGAAAACCGAAAGAAACGCAAAGTGCTGTTGTTAGAAGATCGTGTTAAAGTTATCACAACAGCAATTAGCAGCAAGTTTAACTGTGGGAAAACAAAATTTATTTTACCGCAGACCTACAGTATTTTCCTTAGGGATATAAAATAATTGTACACAATAAATTATTTTATTTATATTTTTGAAGCTCATATACAGTACATGTGCGATAAATAGTTTGTATCAACCTACCTATTTCCACGATATTTTTAGAAAAATAATATCCAAGTAATTTTCGCAGGCAAAATATTCAAAAAACAATAAACGCATTAATGCAAAAATCAGTTTTACTTCCTTTTTCGATTCCGCGATTGTAATGAAATCGTATAATGAGAAAAAATAATAAAATCGTTTTATTATTAATTAATAATTTTTCTTATTGTACTTAATTAATTAAGAAAATATTAAATATTAAAAAATACAGTATTTTTAAAGTTAAAATAAGATTAAACTAACGAAAACCAAAAGCAAAGTGATGGAGAGATAGGACGCGCTTGTATATTGATGACGTAATACACGTAACTGAGGAGCGAACGAAAAGAACCGAGTCGAATTAATTAAGTCGGAAAAAAGAAAGTGTGCATTATAATCGAGAAAATGCGAGTATTGTATTAATCTTTAAAATATTGGTGTTAAATCTGTCTTATAATATCATGACGACTCCTGTAAATCGGGTTATCCGATAAAAATAAAATACAATACCAATATAGCCCTATCGTTGAAAAAATTCGCTTATTTTTGCTCACCTCGAGTTTTGCTTAGTAGAAATGGCTAAAAAAGTGCACAAAATAGTACGGAAATACAGTATTACAGCACCACCTGTATTGGACAACCACCTGTCTAAAAGACCACTTTTTGAAGGAACCGTGGGTGGTCGCCATAGACAGGTTTTACTGTATATTGTAATGTTGATCTACTAATATTTAAAAAGTTGGTATACCACTTAATGGAAAAATCTCCATAGATTGACTGTAATCCTAAGAAATTTAGGGTATTTAATTTTTGGATGGTATGAAATTTGTAGATTTTCAATTACTTCTTTATTTCAGGTACTACATGCAAGTATTATCATACTACTGTACTGCATATACATAAGTAGTAAGCAACAAAACATACACACATGAACTAGCCTGTTGAGCAGTTGTGTCTAAGTATTGTAGGAAGATTATTTCAGCATTCTGACACCACTAGCAATGAATTGAAAATTACTTGAGATTATCTTGAGGAAAAGTCAATTTGAAAAACAATATGGCAAAGTCTGAAAGATGGTGGAGACAGGTAGATGATAATCATACTGAGAGTGTGTTGGAGGAACAGACTAGATGCTCTAGCCAAACCTCCAACAGTCTCTTAGGTTTAGTGATTAGCAATAATATAAAATAAGCAAACAATGGAAGGCAGCTGGCCAAGAACAACTTGAGTTGGATCAATTCAGATAAATGGATCAGTCTATCTGGAACTTTACTCTTTATCTTTGGGTCTTTGATCCCAGTGACCAATGACCTTTCTTGATCTGCTCCTTGGAACAAATCCTCCTCCTTGAAGGGAACCCAGTCAAATGTAAACCAAATTTTATTAAAAGATTTTAAAAAGAATGTGCAAGGATTAATTTTTTTAAACAATTTAAGCATGATCAAGGAAGAGGATCATATGAAAGGAGTAACATCTACAAAATGCCCAGCTGTATTTTCTATGCTTCTGAAGATATTACCTCAATCGCATAATAAACACATCATGAAAAACACAGTCATAACTTACTAGAAAGGTTGCAATCTCATAAGAGAAATTTGGACATAATTCCATTGCTTCATATAATAAGTTTGCACTTCACGCCGACGTATACTATTAATAGAATTAATAGAACACTTACGTGCAGTGACATTACAGGAATCCAGATACAGAAATTTTTTGACTTTTAGTGAAAAGTTTTTCCCACTAGCACTTTAATTATGTAGGAGCTACTGCTAGAAAATTAAGTTCACATATCCAAGAACATCAAGAAGACATCAAAAACAACAGACCAGTTACAGAGTTAGCAAAGAAAGTACTTGACCACAACTACCAGCCTCTATGGAACGAGATAAAATTACTAAAATGCTGCAATGAACAAAAAGAGCTATTTATTTCGGAGACACTCTACATTTCTACTACTATACCATGCAACTCCCCAACTCTCGAGCTCCCACAAATTTGGATAACAGTCTTCAAACAATACCATGCAACTCCCCAACTCTCAAGCTCCCACAAATTTGGATAACAGTCTTCAAACAACTCAACCCAAGATAAAAATACTCCTTCGTTGCTCATAGGCTTAATTTGCCTTGGTGCACATACATGCATGAACTATGCTTTTTTACAGACATTTCTCACTTTAATATTTATTTATCATCATTTATACGCGCTATGACGTAAGAACGTTTAAATAATATTCAAAAACCATAATCAGCTGAACCGTCGGAAATATCATTCGAAATGTTCGATATTGTAATTTAAAAAAACCGTCGGAATATTGTTTGGAAAGCTTAAACTATCAAATTCTATATACCGCCTGATGATGGTAGTTTTACACTACTGAAAGTGCTAGCGGGAAAAACTTTTCACTAAAAGTTGAAAAATTTCCGTATCTGGATTCCTGTAACGCCACTGCACATAAGTGTTCTATTAATTCCATTGCTTCTATTTATGGTATCTATAATTCATAAAGTGTTAAAACTTTTAAGTGAAATTGAGTTTTGTTGGATGTCCAAAGAGGGAAGGGGTTTCAGAAACTTGGACAAACTGTGACAATGGGAAAGGAGTGCAAATTTCAAGAAAAATACAGATATAATTTATGAACAGCACCTTACAAGACAACTGTAATCACTATTAAATTAACAATCAAATAAAGATTTTATCAAAATGTCTAAATTTTACCTTTACAACCCAAAATAAAGTAAGTAGTCATAAAGCAAGAGTTTACTGTACTTTCATGCCTAGATGATAAGTTAGTTTATGGATTTAATTATTGTTTATAAATTATATTTTCAAATACAGTAGAACCTCGATTATCCGGACTAATTGGGGATAAAGGTAGTCCGGATAAGGAAAAATCCGGATAATGGAAACAAATACTTTAATTTGTCTTTTAATGATAATACAACACGTTTTCTTTTCGNTATGCTATAATCCTCAATATATGATTTATAATGGCACAATCATTAACAGTTATCATCATCAATACTAACTACTACTTTAAACATTGTTTTAATCATTATTTACTGGCAGTACAATAATTTAAATTGGGCATTAATTGCTTCAATTATATACTAGAATTAGACTTTCATGCCTAGATGATAAGTTAGTTTATGGATTTAATTATTGTTTATAAATTATATTTTCAAATATAATGAAAAAGCTAATAACATCATAACCAAGTTCACAAAAATACTTACTTGACAAGGTGCTGGAACACGTACAGTACCAGGCCAATTGTAATAAAGATGGGTCATTTTATAAGTTAATCGCTGCATCAAATAAGGTGACAAGTCATTGGTATCGTGAACAATTATATAATGAGTAGGACTGACAGTTCCTTGTCGCACATGTTGTGAAACCAGGAAAAAGTCATACCTATAAAAATTTAACTTATTAAAAATTATAATTTTTGTTTTAACTTCTTACTATATAAATACTTACCAGTTCTTTTTTGTTACTATATTATCGACAACAGCACCTGGATTAGGATTACTCAAATCACCTCTCTATAAATATTTTTAAAAATTGAAATTACTTGCTTTTTTTCTAAATAACATCTCACTTTTAGTAAAATATAACTTTAATTAAATAGAACTCATCATAGACTGCAATTTCTTACTAACTAAACACACTCAAGAAAACCTTGAAATATGCAGCCATATTTAAAGGTTTTTGAGTGTGTTTAGTTTAATTAAATATTTGAATAAATGTTTTAAACATTGCAAAAAATGAAACCAATTGTAACACAACAGAATCCACTCATTGTAATCATGGATATTGTTATTAATTCAATATCTCAAAAAATATAAACTAAAACACACTTATAAAACTACTTACTGTAATCAGAAATTCAGTTACAACTATCATTATCTTCAGGAAACTATCTGTACATTTCTATATTCAACTCAATGATGAGAAAATGACTTTTCTAAATGAACCATTGAGACTAGTGATTTCAGTGCTATTTCACCGTTGAGCTCAGCAGTCTCAACAACATGAAAGACAATTGAGTATTCAACAACTTAGCATGGTGGAATCCATGAAACAAATAAATTTTGCTTATAAAAACTATTGATTCACTCTTGCTGTGGATGCTGTAATACCAGACAGATTAATGAACAATCTGTCTGGATAAAACATGTCATTGCACAATTATGTTGGATAATTTGATCAATATTGAAATATTAAACTTTTTTTCAGGAACAAACTACCTCCATGAACTTATCCAAAATTGAGTACGACCGAAAGACCCAGTATAGAAGAAAATGATACAGATAAGGGTTCATTTGAATAAAAGGATTTATTCAAATAATGGTTAAGTGAGTTACTTTAAATTATTTAGCTAAACAGTCACAATCGTTGCCTTCTCCTTAATGAAGTCAGCCATCATGAAAAGTGCCCTTTCAACGGAAATGTTTCTTTTTTCTACAAAATGTGACATCAAATCGTTCAACAGAGGGACTCAACAGAAAACGCACAGGTGATATAAAGATATAAGTGTTGAATTTAGAAATGTATGGTATGTATTTTTAAGTTTGTTTTTATGCTATAATCCTCAATATATGATTTATAATGGCACAATCATTAACAGTTATCATCATCAATACTAACTACTACTTTAAACATTGTTTTAATCATTATTTACTGGCAGTACAATAATTTAAATTGGGCATTAATTGCTTCAATTATATACTAGAATTAGTATTAATTAATAAATCTTCAAATTATTAAAACAATTAAAAAACAATTTATGTCTTTTTAATATCATAGTCAATAAAAGTCTGCCTAATTGTAGTCTCAGTTTACTGCCACAAATAAATATTATTAGTCAGTTATTTTTATCAGTGCTGTTGTTGTTATTAAATCAGTCCCAAAATGATTACAATAATGGATTCTGCTATATATTAAAAATTTTTAAATGTTATTTTAATAAATGTTTCAGTAACCTTACATCCAATCCAGCAGGGTAACAACAAATTAGTTCAAATAGAACAAAAGGCATGGCTTTCTAGCATTGTCATGCTAGAAAGCCATGCCTTTTGTTCTTGCTATTTCTACATTTTTACATATGCATTTTCTTGGAAGAAAAACAACCAGAATTAACACACACAGAATGTGTGTGTTAATTCTGGTTGTTTTTCTTTCAAGGCTGTCTTCAGATTACAAAGTTGGGAACTGTTTTTATATGAATTAATTGACTGATTTTGAGGTAGCAGTTCATAAAAAATAATTCTCTGCCAGTCTCACTAAATACTCAGCATAGTCATTTTTGGATGTGGCTTTTAAGTGCATTTCAAAGGAATCAGTTGACTTTTACATTTTTTTTGCCACATATTATTGTAAACAATCCATTTTCATTTCCAGTAGTCACTTAAAAAAGGAATTCATCTGGTTATGTTTCAACATGACCTTTTCTTTGACCTGGCAGATCACAGAATTATCAAAATATAAAAGCATTCAAAGCAAAACTCAAACTTTATGAAAGTCAGTTAAAATCAAAAACTACAATTCATTTTCCAAAATTACATAAATTTAATAGTGACAAAAACATTTTTCTAAATACAGTAGAACCTCGATTATCCGGACTAATTGGGGATGAAGGTAGTCCGACTAAGGAAAAATCCGGATAATCAAAACAAATACTTTAATTTGTCTTTTAATGATAATACAACACGTTTTATTTTCGATGACATATCGATAATATTAAAAGTAAATACTGTATTTAAATTGTGATCAAATTTTCAAGAAACAAACGTTTGTATTGAATTTGGACTACTACTGACCAACATTAACAGACTACCTATTGTTTAAAAGGCCCTCTGGTGGCGCAAGAAGATGCATTTTTATGAATAAAAATTTGTCAAACGATTTATCGTTTTATGACGAGTAAAATTTTTTCTTCTCGTTCGCGGCTTTTAAGTAATGCATAAACCTTCGAAACGCGAGGCCCTTTGGATTGCGAGGCATAGGCAGTAGCCCACGTTGCCCATGCTTTACACCGCCCTTGGTCATAGAAATGATGTAATTTGAAAACAAAATTATTTATGAATACATATGTCAAGTTATATTTTTATTATGACGCAAAATATATTTAAGAGTTTACGGCCACTGTGCTGGGTGAGATGTTGTCGAAACAAAAAAAGTTATAATTTCATCACGTACATAAACAGTATCATAATTCGCCAAGTGCAAATCAGCAAATTTGTAAAATTTTTGTTTATTAACAATCCAAATAATCAAAAATCCGGATAAGAGAGGTCCAGATAATCGAGGTTCTACTGTATGTGCAAAGAAATTACTAATTTACTAAGAGAATTTCAAAAAAGATTTTCATTTGCATCACTGCACAAGTTCATCGCAGAATTTATGAATAGTTACCCTGTACACAATATAATAGACCAGTGTAAAAAAATACATGAATAAAGAAATTCTACAAGAACTCACAAATATTGATACTTTCACTTTTATTACAACTGTTTTTTAAGTGAACATTTTAGGACAGCAAATATAAAAATTAACCTGTGAAAAAGTAAATATATTAAATTAAACAAGATTTGTTACAAAATAAGAATTATGCAGCTTAGTATTTGTGCAGGAAAAAATATTAGTATAAACAAATTACTAATAGTTGATTTATCTTAAAATGTTACCATTAAATCTGTTTTTAACCACTACCAAAAAACTGCTGTAAAATCAAAGATAAACTTTATATTGAATTCACAAAATTTAAAGCTGTTTGCAAAAAATTGCTTTATTTTATTTAATTGTTTTATTTATATTTATGTTTTATTTCTGTATTATCACATTTTTTATTTATTTCACTGGCTCTGTTATTTCTTTGTTATATAAGGGTTGGCAAATATTGTCCTAATGACATTGCTAGTAATATTCTAAATAAATAAAATATGAAATATTTCTATATTTCATATGATATAATATAAAATGATGCCACTCATTGCAAGAAATAAATTTTGGAGTAGAGAAAATTATAAAATTCTCTTACTGTTCATTTAAAAATACTTTTTCAATATTCAATAATATACTTTTTTTCTGACAAAAACCCAGCATTTATAATATAAGACATTTATAACAAAAGATTTCTTACCAAACAGTGAAATATTCTGGTATTAATTCTTTTCTGAACTACAACTACTGTTAATTGAGGATTATAATCTTGCTGAAAATGTTTGAAGCTAGTTGTAAACTGTTCTACTTCATATTTTGCTACATGATTTAATTGTCCATCACTGACACCATCTCGAAAAATAAATATCCTATTTGGTAAAAAGTGATTTACCTATAATTAAACAAACAAAAAGTATAAAAATAAGTATAAACTTCATAAAAAATAATTGCAAATTAATAAACAGAAAATTGAGATGGAAATTTAAACATTATAAAATATTTTAATATGACTCAAAAATGCAGTAAACCAAACACGATGTTAAAAACTACACATGCTTCAGTTGTGCTTACTTGATAGTATTTTCGTAAAGCCGATAACAAACAAATTCTTAAATAATCTCCTAATTCTTGTCCTTTTTGCTGAAATTTTGCCATGCTGAACCATCTGGTAACTGTTTGATTTAAACTAGCTACAAACCCTAAAACAGATCTTCTTCCTACAGCTTGATCATGGTAACTATCAAAGCCACAGACCATTACACTTTTCTAAAATGAAAAAGCAAAGATTTGAAAAAGAATACATTGTGTTGAAATAATTCAATGAATTTTGAATTATTTCAAAATTCATTGAATTATTTCAACAAATAAAATTAATATAAAATAATCTTATCATATGTAATACTTACAAATGGAATTTGAAGACTCCATAATTCTCCACCAAGTTTGCAATTCATCTGTAATGCTATTTTCTGTGTAACACTTCGAAGTTTCTTGTGATCAGAAATAGTTCTTGAATTAATTACCTGGGATGGTACAGGCATTTCAACACAGCACAATTTCTTAATTGCACTATACCTATCATCTCTTGATGTAGGAAAGATTATAACTACAATTTGTACCTATAATATTGATTCTGTTAGTTTAATAATTGACTAATAAAAATTCTAAATTACATTACAAAATGCAGCAAAATATCAAACAAACATTTATTCATATGATTGTACCAAAACCGTTTTGTTGTAACAAGAAAACAATGTGAAATAAAAATTCTAAATTACAAATTTGTAGGTTTAACTATTCAAAAATTTGGTAAATTATTATTTTAATTGAAAAATAATCGAAATAATTCTTGCCAGAGCTGCAATTGTACCATTTTTGAGCTGTGGTATGTATAAACCCTAACATTTAAAAATATTCCTCCTAAAAATTTGATACAGAAATTTATATTCAAACAAGGTTTTAAAATATTAATTTTGTAAAGGATATTTTCAAAAAATACTTTATANTACAAAAATAACTTATTACATAAATAAAAATTACTGAGTGATTAGTAGTTTAGTATGTACAAAACAGCAGTATATTTATTCCATTTGACTGATTACAACTACATCCCCATTGCAGATAGGTCTGACCTACAATATATATACATGTCATTCGTTATTTTTATTTGTATTTAAATTTATGTTCTATTTTATTTATATTCGAATATCTCAGCCTGATGATGGTCAACAGATTTGGCTGAAAACATTTGCTTTTTCATTAAATTTTCTCAGCAAATTAAGGTGTTATGTTTTTTTGATTTACTTATGCTGAGTGAGTGTACCTCAATCATATTCGTAACACTCAATTTTTTAAATTGTAGTTGTGTTCTACTTTTAGAATATGCATCCAATTCTATTTAAATTCTTCTAACCTGAAAATGTCCATTTAAAACAAAAGAAAAAAAATTGTTTTGTTTAAAATATATTCATTTTTGCTGGTTATTAGTGTATAAGTGTACTTATTACTACATTATACTAGTATTGTGGTAGTAACTAAGATATTATTAATTACTAGCAAAGAATGCCCAGCATTGCCTGGAAACTCAGGGAGGGAGTTGAGTTGTCTTTGTTATAGAGTGGTATATGTTTTCCGCAGGGTGGCAGAGAGTAACTATGCAAAATTTGGTGCAAATCAGAGAGTTTGTCAATTTGTGGGAAAGAAATCAGGGAAAGGAGTGAAGGTTTGAGTTTGAAAGTAGTTTATAATTTTTAGAGGATTGTAGAGACTGCAAAATTTGTCCTGATTACTCAAAAGGTTTGAGAGTTTTGGAGTAGGAAAGAAATCAGAGAGAAGGAGAGAGAGTTCAGAGTTTTATGGTAGTCCATGTCTCCCATAGGATACCAGAGAGTAACTGTGTGGAATTTGGTTGAGATTGGTCAAAGGAGTTTGGGAGTTTGTAGGGAAGATTAAATCAACAGGAAGTAGAAAGGATCTTTTAAGGTAACTTATATACATAAGAAAGTAATATGCTTTCCAATGGTCCCTTGACACAGATGGATTTCATGACAATTGTGACTTTTTTTAAGGCATTTTATTGTTCATAAGACTTGTTCTGATAAGATTTAAGATGTGAAAGACACTGTTAGGACCTTAACAGCACTGTAGAGCTTACCCACAGGAGCAAAAAGTTCAAAATAATCATATCTTTATATGTGACCCTTTGAGAGATACAGCATCCAAAAAACCAGCCTACTTCCAGGCTCTATAGGGGGTCATGCTGTGTGCTCTACTCTAAGCCTATTGTGCATTTAACAGACAATCCAGTATGATGGTCAGATATTCTAACAATATTTATCAGTAAAGAATAAAGAAAAGTTCAACATGCAACCCTTAGCAAGATATTTGCCTCCAAATATGGAACCCCAATAGCATCAGTTCCAGTCACAACCTTACTTGTGGATGTTGCATTTCCAAGCAAGTTATGTTTTAGGAATGGCAATCAATGCCTTTAACATAGCCTCAGAGCTGGCATAGTAACCTGGGCTGAATAGTTAAATGTGATAGTCATAGTGGAGCATGCAGCGTGACTCCTGATTATACCCCAGAAGTAGGTTGATTTCAGCAGGCTATATCTCATGTAATATATGAGTATTATAAGGAATGAACAACCATGACAACATAAGCAAAGCATATAGGCCTACACAACTACCCAAACTGCATGAATCAAAACCAAAATCTCAAATATAAGAAAACAAGTTTAAAAAAGCCCACTCACCCACCAGGTGTTGAAGGAGATTGACCTTAAACAGAGCAGACACACAATAATGTAAGACAAATGCAGTGGTAAAAACATCATTCTCGTGCATTTTTCTTTTTTTAATATAAAAACATTATGTAGCTTATGCTACATACTGATGGACAAAACAGTATGTAGGCTATGCTACGTACTGTTTTTGTCCATCCAAAAGTGAAAAAATTCTAAAAACTTGATTCAGTAGATTCCGTGATTACCTCTAGCAAACAAGCAAACACTCTTGCTTTATATACAGTAGAGCGTTGATTATCTGAAAGTCTATTAACCGTAATGTCAATTATCTGAAAGAATTCCAGTCGGCAAATTTAAATTTTCACTAGTGCTGTGGCGCTGCAGTCTTTGGCTATATCTTGGGCTGCTCAAATATTTTACGTTTTTGATACTAAATTAACTTCTGAAGTATAATTTTTTTATTGTCTTTATATTTTTCAATATATTTATTTTGTTTGTATAAAATAAAAAAAATAATTTTTAACGATACAATAGTCTTCATTAGGCTTAACATCGACGAAAATTCAACGCAAAGCGACACGCAACAGAGAAAAATTTCAACATCGGATACGTTAAACTATTTTTTTGTACATAACTGGTTATCTGAAATATCAGTTATCCGAACAACCCCAGTCCCCAATTGATTCGGATAATCGACACTCTACTGTATTACTATAGATATAGATTGACAATTATTGACATTTAAATTTAGAACTTTCAAATTTGTAAATAATATTTGTTCTCTTTTAGTTTTAAAATACTATTTTTGTATCTTCTAAGTTAGTTTTCCTTACAGCACTGGATTTAGCAACATATGATTTCTTCCTATTCCTGCAATTGAAGAAAACTCTAAAAGGCAAGTACTTCACATCTAATGAGGAGACATGCAAATTCACAATAACAAGTCTGACATCAATCAAAAAATAGATTGCTAAAAGAGTATGATTATGTGAATATGACAACAACAGTTATGTATCAGTGATAAAAACTTTGAGCATAACAAATTCTCCAAAGCTGTAACTGTAGAAGACAACAATACAAAAAAATCTAATTTTATTCTATAAATTAAAGGATCAGGCTTTATACATTGACATATTAATATATAATCCACCCTATATACAATACATAAATATATTGCATAATATGTAATTGATATTTAATTCAAGTATAAATAAATAAAAAATTGTTTAATTTTATTATACTAATATTACCTGGGGATTAACACAATCTTTAACTGCTTTTAGGTATGTTTCTGTTCTGTCATCACGTATTTCAACTTTCTGTGGGTCATTTATTCTAATGCCAATACCATTAGATATTTTCCTCAACATCTGAATAAAATCATGAGCTCTACTGGAATCACGTTTACAGAACACAATTAGCCATCTTTCCAGATCAACCTAAAAAAATATATATGAAATATTAATGAGAAGAAAAAAAAAATACAAAAAATTTAATAAGAGTAGATTGTTTTAAATTCAATCCAACATAATTATCAATATAGATATGTATATTTCATTCTTCATATTACAAACAACACTCAATATCATTTGTATTTAATATAATAGTTAATAAATTTTTCAGTTTCATGAATATAATTTTTGTTGTTTAAATATATTACATATGTAATATTTTATGCTTCTAATTCACCTAAAAACTTTGACTCCTTGATGAGTACTGAACAATGCTGAGCCAAACATTCAGATTAAAAATTAAGAAAGTCACTCACTGATTGACTATATATACAGGAATCAGAATTGCCAATTTTCAGAAATCAATTTCTCTGTCCCCCAAATATCTGAACTAATTCCAAATAATTTATTCAAAAGCAAATTGTTTTCTTAGGTAGTGTGCAAAGTTTTAAGATTTTCTGTACAGCAGTTGCTGAAATATAAGCAATTGAAAAGTACACAGATAACCAAAAAAGCTGTATTTTCTTCTTTTTCTTTATCCAGCACTGCAGACACCCAAAGAGAAAAAAATAATGGGTCTAGAAAGCTCAAATTTTAAACTTAAGCCTTTCTCGTTATCAGTGAGGTGCCTGCAAAACTTCCAGGTCAACATGTCAAAGTTCACAGGGGTTTCACCATACAGCTAATTCAGTTTTATGGCTTAATTTTATGCCTATAAAGATAAAGCATAAATAAAATGAATTTCATTCAAAATGTTACTCAGAATAACAGAAGCTAAAATATTTGCCAATTAAAACTTTTTATAAGAATTTAACTATGCAGTGTATCAAAAACATCGGTTGGCACTGACTGAAATGAATATTGAAAGAGTAGGTCAGCAACAACTGAAGTAAATACAGTAGAGCGTCGTTTATCCGAATCAATTGGGGACTGGGGTTGTTCGAATAACTTATTTTTCGGATAACTGATTATGTACGAAAAAATATCCCATGTTGAAATTTTTCCCCGTTGAGTGTCGCTTCGCGTTGAATTTTCATCGATGTTAAGCCTAATGTAAACTTTGTAAAATAATAATCGAGGCTATTGTATCGTTACAAATTATTTCTTTATTTTTTACAAACAAAATAAATATATTGAAAAATATAAAAACAAAAAAATTTATACTTTAGAAGTTAATCTAGTATCAAAAAACGTTCAATTCAGCACGACACACAGTCCTCTGAAAAACACCACACAAAAGTGCCAGTGCTACCAGCTAAAACACACATCAACAAAAAAATATTGGAGTAACCCAAGATATAGCCAAAGATTGCAGCACCACAGCACTAGCAAAAATTTAAATTTGCTGACTGGAATTCTTTCAGATAACCGACGATTCAGATAAACGACGCTCTACTGTATTCAAAGTAAGAGATTTAAAATTCTATAGACTTATTTATTGCATATTACTAATTGTTGTTTCATTTGATTTAATATATTTTATAAAATTATTCCTTATTTTTGCCTATAAAGTTTATGTAGTCTATTTATTGAACAATGTTTACTGTCCCTAATTTTAATTTTTAAATTAATAAACTGATTAAAAGTTATGAATTATACTATTATTGAATTATAAATTGTCACCAATCAATATTTTCTGATTACTACTATATTATCAGGTCAGTCCATAAGTTCGTGTGCATTTTTATCTACAAAAAAAGCAACAAAAAATTTTAATTAAATCTTATTTCAATCTATAATGTATTCACCATTATTTTGTACAATTTCTTGCCATCTTGATGGTAGCTTTTTAATCCCATCTTTGTAAAATGATTTCGGTTTTGAATCAAAATATTCAGAAATAGCCTTTTTTACATTGTTCTCATCCTCAAAAGTTTTTCCTTTTAAAAAATTCTGCAAACTCCGAAAAAGATGATAATCACTGGGAGCAATATCTGGCAAATATGGTGGATGAGGTAAAATTTCCCAGTTGAAGCTTTTGAGTTGAGCAGTTGACGTTGTTGTCAGTTAGCTATTGACAGTTCATGTGGTATCCATTTTCCTAGCTTTGAAACTTTTCCGATTTGTTGTAGATGTCTATGAACAGTTCCATGGGATGAATTTAAACGTTCCGCAATTTCATCAACTGTTAAAGATGGTTCTGCTTCAACTAGTGCAGAGAGAGCATCATCATCAAAGTCAACGGGTCTTCCAGTACGAGCCTTATCCTCCACACTAAAATCATTATTTCTAAATCTTTCAAACCACTTCTGCGCAGTCCTTACACTTGTTACAGTTTGATTATAAGCAGTATTTAATTTTTTGGCTGCATTTGTAGCATTCTCACCACTTAAAAATAAAAAGTATAAAACATGTCTCTTATATTCATCTGTTACTTCCATTTTAACGAAAATAAACAACTGAAATGTTCCCAATTCTGAACAGTATTATATGAATGAGATCCAATTTAACACTTCAGTGTAAAAAGTATCACATTAGACTGGCATTTTTAACAGCAAAACAAGATTTTTCTCAAGGTCATAAAATACACACAAACTTATGGACTGACCTGATACATTACAATATTCCTATTTTTAAACTATATATATATATATAGTTTACAAAATAACACAATTTACAAATCAATTAATAATTACTACTGTATTGTTTGCAAAATTCAAATTATTAATAAATCATACAAATAATTATGTCTACAGTATAATTTGCTGCTCAACCTGAACATAAATTAAAACTTTTTAAATTCAAAGAACACTTCAAGCATGTGTCACCATCATAGGATAGAGTGAAATCCTGGGGGCAATTAAGTAGTTAAATTATAATTAAAATGTGAAATTAATTAAGTGGAAAAACCCCAGTTTTTCTAACACCTGGCATTTCTGTTGCCCTCTGATCCAATAAATAAAAGACGATCAAATATCCTTACATCATCAACAATCTTTAACGATGTTTTGAGTAAGTTTATAAGATAAGTCACAACACCTCGTTGATGACATCTAAGAACTTCGAATTAGTTTGCCTTATAGGGTGAAAAGAGTCGTAACACCTGGCAAGAAAGTATCAACAATCCGACCAGGTTGTGAAATTCTTAAGGCCTGCTCCAGCCAATGCAATGATATATCTCAACCTTAGACCACATTAAATCAAAATTATCTGATTCTACTCCTATGCTTAGGAGGACAAAAAAGAGCACGCACTCAAAGTTCAGCATGGACTCAACCATATAAGCAGGTGGCCCAAAACTCCCATCTTGCCATATTCAGGTAGACCACCCTGGAAGTAGCTCTACTCACTATACTCTTGGCCAAGTTATCTCCAATGAAGTCTACCTATTGATACACCTCGACAAAAGTAGAAGACATCGTCAACCTCTCAGAGGTATTATGTTTGAATGTTTGTAAACTCTCTCTCAGTCGACTCAGTAAGTTAGTGATTGTATACAGCCCATGAAATATATCCAAAAGATATTGGATCATCATATATATGCTTGTACTTGCATATAACTGTAATTGTATAAAATAAAATTAGTCATTGCCAAAAAAGGAAGCATATTGTATCATATGCTTCCTTTTTTTTGTCTGTTAAATTTATTGTTTATTGAACCTGGTGTCGATTCAGTTATTACTCGGAAAACAAACTCTTATCGAGTTACCCACCACACTCCTCACTTGAACAACGAAGTACAGTAAGACCCCACTTAACATGCGAGATACATTCCTAGACGACTAAGCACTAAATGAAACAGCATTAAATGAGGACATTTTAACACAGAGTAAATAGGGGAAGGGGAACACATGACCAAAAATAAACAGATTTTACTTTAAGTTATTTTTATATTAATTTGCATAATAATATAAGTTAAATAACACAAACATATGCACACAGAAATGTAAAGTTAATTTTTTTGTGATGAAGGTTGTGGCTCTTCTGAAATTCTTGTTTTTTGCGATAAAATCATGTAGTTTCATTTGTCACTTTTTTCTTTCCTTAAAGCAAATGCTGGTAGTAGAAGATCGCATCCAAAATGCCACATTTTGCTTTTGCACTCCTTTCAAAATCTGGATCATTCACTACAATTTGATCAACAATTTCGGTTATCGTTATCAAACTTTTACTAAGGAAATCTGTTAAGAAATTTTTTGGGTTCTTCATTTCAGAATCACTATTTTCCAGTTCTACATGAATTCCTTGTTCTGCCAGTTCTTGAAGGCGGTCATTGGTAAGGCTCTCACCAGAAATCTGCAGTAACTCCTCAATATTCTGCTTGTCTACATCTCCTAGTACTGCTGTATCAGTTAGGTTGACAATTTGTTCAACGATAAGCTGTTTTCATTGAGAATCATGGATACCTCTGGTTATTTCTTCTTCCACACTCCACATGCATTTATCAGTTAATTCTTGCCAAGCGAAATCGATATTACCTATGGCATCCATGATGTTATATTTTTCCAAAATTGCACCATACAAACATAGATTTAAGGAAAGTACAGCACTATGATGAATTGCCACCTTTTGCTGATTGGTTTGTGTTTGGGAATAATCGTATTACATATGAATCAATCAAATACTGCAATAATTTGAATCAGCTTAAATTTTAAGTTTAGGCTTCAAGCAGACTGCTTACGTTGAATTAGCATTAATCGAGGAAGCGTTAAACGAGGTCTTACTGTACTCTCCTATTTGAATGTATCTTTAGAAGAATAGAATGTATTTACAAGTTAGGATGAGCAGAAATACTATCCTAACTGGTGTCAGGATCTGAGGTCAAAGGGACCTTACAATCCCAACGACACCTAATAGAATAGCCATCCAGTGACAAAGTGAGTGGCCTTTACCAGGCTGACATCAGAGAAAGGGTTAGGTCTCGCACCTTAACCCCAGGCTTCTCACAATATCATACAGAATTATAAACTCAATATAATACATTGATTATGAAAAATAAAATTAGTCATTGCCAATGTCATAGGACAATTAACAGACTATTTGATGTTCAAAAACATCGTCGTCATTATTTATGACGACGATGTTCATGCAATTTTTTTCTGAAAGAAATGAGATGAACTAAATTTTTGCAAAAAGATAAATACTTTTTGTTTTCATTGACTTTATTACTATTTTCTTTTCTATTTAGCTATTTAATCAAGACTTCAGAAACAGTTTTATATGCAATTTATTAATTTGCAATTTTCCATATGGGAAATGAGTGAATATTTTGTTTTAATTCAAGTTGATATACAATTTAACCCATTAAATAGCATCAAAAAGAGTTTTGAAATAAGAACAATTTTTTCCATCTTTTTTTAAAAGTAATTTCTTGGTTTTGGTCTTTCTTAAAAGTCAAAACCTTGGTTCAGTATTTGAGACATATTCATCTTTACCACAAACACATAACTGTGTAAGTAGTCAGTGATATAACAAGTATCAAAACTGATCAGAAACACAGCAAAAAGCATTTCAATTTTAAAACATGTGGTTTCTGTGTGTCTTGGCAAGTATTCCCAACTAATGTCTATGCAGGCCTGGGAGTGCCATTTCCCCTCTGAAAAAGTGAGAAAAGTGAGTTGAAATACAGAAAAAGTGAGTGCAATACAGGTAGCCCTTGGTTTACGCCGGCTCAATTTACACCGATTCACAATAATGCCGCTGTGCAATTCGCTATTTCGCAGTGTAATTCCCCAATTTTCCCTATGCTAGACTGATTTTCATTTCAGTATTGACATATNCAGCTTCCTTCTTTTTTGCTTCCTCTTGCTTTTGAACACTTTTAACACTAACAAGCATGACATGTGCTGCCCGTATTTCATTCATATTCTTGCTATTAATGGCCTTCTCCAGTTTTTTGTTTGCTGCTTCTAACAAAACCTGGCCTGTCTTGTGTATTTCACTTTCTTCTATTTTTTTCTGTTTTAAACTCTGCTGCAGTGCCATAATATTTCCCTTGACATGAATAGCTCTCTTTTGATGTTCTTCAAAATTTTTCTGTGCATCCTCTTCTGCTCTTTTTTTCTGTTTCTCTTTTTCTTTTAACTTCTTTTCATTTTCCAATTGATCTTGATAATTTCTACGTGCTAAAGCAACTAATTTCAGTAAATCCTTTGTAATAGGTACAAGGTGTGGGCTTCGGTCATACATGTTTAGTCCCTCCTTAACAATCAAAAGTGAATTAAGCATTCTTTCTGACATTGATGCTCTATCAGGAGGAAGTGCCCAGCGTAAAATTGAAAATCCCCGTTCCACATCAGCATTGCCACGAGAGAGTGTCAATGCTGATTTCACCAATTTGGTTACACTGGGATATCTTGCATTCCCAAGGGAGTCAACCAATTTAAAATACTGACTCCAATAAGAATCAATTCTCTCATCTTTTGAGTCTGTCAAATCACTCTCAACTCGCTCAAATTGAAGTAGNATTAGGAGGTTATTTAATCAACTCATTCACGGCATTAGAGCTTCTATGTGCAGTAACTTATGAGTAATGAGTTACTACTGTACACCGAAGCAACAAACATATGTTTTTAAAAAATCGAATGTTGTTAAAACATATGTTTCGTTCTCTTGTTCTATTAAAAGCTAAGTTTTTAAATAACATAATTTTATCTTTAAGACATTTCCAAATTTAATATAGAAAAATATAGATAAATAAATAAATACGTAAAAGTAATAGTGAATTTTCATACAGATGAACTCACATTCTTTAACCTGTGCAGAAACCATGAGCTAGATTCCTGCTCATGGTTGACTATGTCCATGCATTCATGTAATGTTTTTCTACTGCTGTTTGTGATTAAAAATGTATCTTCAAAATTTTTAGGGATTATTTAGAATTTTAATGCAATATGATATACACTCATTTTAAAGGTAATGTAATTAAAAATGTTTTTATAATACAAGCGAGTTTTTCTATGTTAAATGTTATGGTTTATTTATATTTATTGATTAAGGATTTGTGAAAAATTAAAAAAATCCCAGAAGTGTCATGCTAGTTTGGCAGATAGATTTGTAAGAAAAAAAACGTGAAAAACCTTTCTGGAATAATAAAATAGTTTTCATATGAAAGGATATAATCTATACGCTTTATATTGTTACATTATTGTTACTATATTTTTTTTGGTATAGCACTGAAGAGGTTCTTAAAGATAAAATAAGTTTGAAACACATATTTAACCTGTAACTTTCATAAAGCATGCTTCTGATTTAAAGGCTGTAAGATAGACTATCGAAATTGTTGTTGTTTTCGGATTAAAGAGACATATATATGTATTCTGTTATAAAGTACTAGCAAACTATTCAGCAAGGCATCATTCTCTGTAATTGAGTATTAACATGAACAATTTTTGTTTACAGGCGGCGAGTGGTTCATACTCAATTTTCTCTTCTGTGGTGAAAGTAACTGAAGTGATGAGCAAACACAAATCCTGTAATTTATATTCTTTGTTTAATAATTCAACATCCAATTATAATAAATCTGTGTTTTAAATAAATAGGATATATATACAAACATTATATAATACTTACAGCAACAATAACACCATTTTGAGTTAAATTTCTACTCCAGTCACATTCTTTGCTAGTTTCAATCCTATTATCTTTAAAGTAGATAACTTCAGATGGTAAGGAAGTCCCATTAAACTATTAAAAATAATTAATTTCAATTTATAATCAATACTTTAATGTAATATTTCATAATTTATTGAAGTTATTTTGTATAAAATGCAAATGATTAGATCATAGCAACACATGGTTTGGTCATTAAGTCCTCAGACTCACATCAATAGAGAAATAAAAAAACAGCTCATATATTAAAAAATAAATAAATATATGAGCTGTTTAATATTGTCTTTTATTAGTAAAAACTTTAATAGTTTTCTGTTTCTCCATCCATGCAAGTGCAAGGACTTACTGACCCAATTATGTCTATCCTATAAAATCCAAGTAAAAAATGGTTTTAATAAAATATAAACACTACATTATCCTTTCTGTGAAGTAACAATCATCTTCATTAAAAATAAAAATTTACTTTTTAAATCATTTTCTGAGACTTCCTAAAGTATTTTAAATTTTGCACACAAGACATTGTTACACAGAATTAATGAAACAAATTCTTTAGATATTTATGAGAATATACAAAGATGCACGCACACACACACTTCACACAGTAGATCTATATTGAGAACAATAATCAACCAATAACATTATGTAATCACATTAATTAGATCACAATTAGTGAAAATTCTAGCTTTATTAAATCAGATAATTTATAAAAAATGTTAAAATTTGAAATGTTTAAACATAAATTTAATAATAAACTTATAAGTTTATTAATTTTAATAATAATTGAGTAGTTCATCCAGTGTTATTTGCCAACTAATTTTTGGAAATATTTCATTAATAAAATATTCATATTCATCATGTTTACAAAACTCAACACATCTGTACTGTACTCCATGATGAAGTACTTTCATCTGAACATTTGTTACAGGATCTAAACTACATTCATGCTGATTTTCTTCAATTTCATCAGATAATTCTCCAGAGCTGTCTCCAGTGACAATTTGTTACATTTCTAAACTCATCACTGGATAGATTAGAATTTTCTTGTCAGTTGCCAATCAGTTTTTAAACTTTCTTCAGACATATCTATTAGTGTTGCAACGAATAGTATATTCAGCCTCAGACCGAATACTTGGCCAGGAGCGTGGCCAAATAGCCGAATATTCGGCTTGATTAATGCATGTACAAAAATTCGCACGTAAACTGCATTATGGCAAGGTTCGCGCACCCTGCTCTCTATTGGCCCACTGTCACTATGCTTCGCCAATGGCATTAATTCTTGACAGTTGTAGCGGACAGACAAGAGCGTCATGGAAGTATGTGATAAATGATGATATCAAATGTGGATAACAATAAAATGACCTACATGTGTAAATAACGGAAAAAGAACAGAGAAGGACCACGAAATGAAAATGTCAAAATAAATATGAAATTGAGTTGATAACATAATTGAACAAGTCGAGGTATCTTATTGGCACAAAATTCGTGGCAGTCAATGCCAAACAATTGTTGTCATAGACTTCGGAAAGCTAAATGCTTGTAATGAAAGTCACTTAGTGTGCACGGGCGAAAGCCTGGGGCCATCCAGGCTACCAAATTGTCTCGAATCTGTAAAATCATAACTGTGACTTATACCGATGTCCTATCTGTCTCTTTTCTCCATTATCACCAGACTATGAGATACATAATTGTAAAATGGGAAATCTACGATGGAAAAGTGATGAATCGAAAGTATCGTGATAGTGTATTATGATGTATGCATAGGCATACGTGGACTAGAGCGATAGAGGAAAAAGAAAGGGAAGAGCAAAGATGAGAGCTTAAAAAGAAGGATAGGCAGGGTCAGACCCTCAGATGTGCGACAATTCTCAAACGAATAGGTGTGTACGTGTGCTGATCTTTGTAATTATAAATTGTGAATACATATGACTATTATTATTTTCTTTTTTATTTTGTGCATGTTATAAGTTATAAATAAATATAAACAAACAACACTAACACGATAACATTAAATCTAAATACCAGAATGATTAATTTACTGTGTTTTTGTTAATTTTTACTTCTGTTTTTAGGTATTTGGCCGAATAGTGATTAATTATTTGGTATTCAGCCGAATAGTGATTAATTATTTGGTATTCAGCAGAATAGTGAAAAATAGGGCAAATACTGAATAGTAACCAAATATTCGTTACATCACTAATATCTATTTATTAACTATTCAAAAGACACTACTTCATTTTAAAGGTCTCTGTACTTATTTAAAATGTACTTATGTACTGTACTGTCTTATTTATTTAAAAAAAAAACACCATCCTTTTTAAAATAATTCTCAATCTTTCCTGAAGACCCTTGATCCAATAATACTGCCAAAAGATGCAGTGTGTCAAACAGGAAGATTATTTTAGAAAAAGAAATCTCATCAGTTTTTCTTTCACTATTATCTAATTCTAAAATTCTTGCATATATTTTCACTTCTTTAGTATCCCTAGTTAGATATGATTTCTTTATTGCAGTGTTTCTTAACAGGGGGCCGCAGCCCCCTGGGGGTCCATAAGTTTGCCGGGGGCCATCAAATTATGCAAAATTTCTTTCAGAATATAATAAAAAGAAAACTAATGTATAACTGAATATCATATTGAAAAGTGAAATAAGAAAAATGAAGTTTTTGTATTTAGTTTTTCTTTATTTATTTCTTTCCACATACATCTTTGTTAGTACAAAATAAATAAATGCTAATATGCTACTTACACCGCACTATTTACTTCTTTTATTCCAAACTAATTCTAAGAAACTATTAATGCTTGGAATTTTAAAAATAATTAGGAAAAACAGTAGGCTTTGAAAATTTAAATTGTTTTGCAAAAGATATGCAAAATCTTTACAATACTTTGTGGGTGTTTTAGTTTTAGTTTAGTTTTAGCATCAACTATAGATCGAATAATAGTGCGTTTCTTTCTTATATTGTGTGTTTAGTTTTAATTATTTATAATTAACCCATAAAAATAAGCAAAAACAGAAAAACACATTGGGAAATTTTTACAATGTAAATAATAACGGACTAGGACTTTCAACAGAAGACATAGTGTAGAAAATACTAGTGAAAGTTTCCATCAAAACTTTCACTAGTATTTTCTACACTATGTCTTCTGTATCATCATCATGATACAGTGAAAAATGCAACGGAAAAAACATGAGTCCTAAAACTGAAGGTATAAAATTAAGTAACATTAAAATTAGAAAATACAATCAAGATTATATCAAATATGGGTTATGAAATATTTGGTGGGCCGCGAGTATAAAAAAGGTTAAGAACCACTGCTTTATTGCATGGCTGAAACAATGATGCATTTGCAGAAATGTCTCTGGTGAATCGTGTTTTCATTTTTTCCTGCCGATATTTCAATATTCACTCTGTTTTTCAATTTTTTTTTAACATTTTACAATGACATATTGTTAATTCATGAATGTGCTGTACAATTATTTCCCAATACAACATTCTTTCATTGCAAGTTTATATCAAATTTAAATAACCAGTTGCTAGAAATGTCTAATGTCATCCAGGCATTTTCACTTGAATAGTAAGCCACTAGTAAATGTTTCACACACTAAAAACATCTAATTTTTCTTTTCTAATCAATAGAAGTCTGTTCTTGCCCTGCATATTAGCACAGCAAAGAAATGTAGTTTGTTCCTTTAGTGATTTTAATCCTTACACTTTCATGTTTAAACATATATGATCAGACATTGCACAAAAATAAAGAGCTGTTTCATTTGCATTGTAAATATTTCTCAGTGAATATTTGGCAATCATTTTTGGCCATTTTGTCTATTCACAATTCAGCTGTTGCAGAATCAGAAATTTTCTCATCACCATGAGAATGTCTACATGCAATATTCAACTTATTTTCCAGTTAAACCAATCATTGATTGAAAATTGATTAAAATATTTTCCACATTTTTAGCTAATTCTTCTGCTTTATGATGCAATAGTGGCCAATTAAGAAAAGCATTTTTTTTTCACAAACATTTCTAAATAAAAGCTTCAAAGCTAAATCAACTTCACTATTTTTTCCAGTTCAATTTTTCTGGTGAGTCATGTTCTCATTTTTTTTTCCTAATGACATTTCAATATTCACTGTTTTTCAAAACCTTGCATAAACCTGTCTGCCAAATCTTTAATTGTGAAGCAGCATTGCATTTACTCATATTTTGCAACATAGCATTCTAAAATCCAACCTTAAATTTGAAAGATAAATTTCCACTTCTTATTTGCTTCTTTCATTATAGTATAGTGGTGGTGCTTTGTACTTCAAATTTAATTCATTCCAAAAGAAATGAATTTTGATAAACTCATCCAGTTTGATAAACTTAAAATAGCAAACACACACAATTTAAGTAAAACAACACAATCAAATACCCCAATAATAAATTAAAACAATGTAGGTTGCCATTTTAAAAGAGTGCTACTGTACAAGCATCAACTCCTGATTTTAAAACAACAGCACAATTGCACAAGCTTCAACTCTCGATTTTAACTTTAAACTACCATTCTTCTCAAGTCAGAGTTAACAGAATCTATTAAGATTACTTAACTTTGTGAATGCCAATTTCTTGCAAACTCTAGATTTAACGTTCAATTTAACTCTAACTCAGCCTACTGAATATGGCTGTTAGACTAAATGAAAATTACTCACCTTTTCAAAAGATTTCTTTGAGTTGACAATACTTAATTTAGAAAAAATACAGCCACCAGTAGTAAGGAAAATCTGTATAAATTACGATTTGAGTATATTAGTAAACTCTGAATGTAGTTAGGGGTGCACACAGATTGAGCCAACAAGATGTAGTGAAGTGTGATATGCAGAGCTACAGTATGTGCCTATTGTAAGTTCAGTCAAATTTAGACATGTACTTTTGCTACCTCTTTGCATTTCAAGGAAACTTAACTCCATTTCCAAATGATGTGGACAGTCTACTATCGAGATATAAAATAAATTAACAGTTTGGATTCAGTTAAAATGTTGAATTTTTTCCACCTAGATTGCCAGATTTACATATCGTGCATTGGTCAGAACTTATATGAATAATTAAAATTTTTTTCTAGTCATCTATGAAAATTTATTATAAAGCCAAAATTTTTATCACTGCACTTTTAAATTCTTCTTTACATTATCTAAAAACATTTTTTACTAATTTAAATAGAGTGAGAATACACAGTGCTTTTTTTGGGGGGGAAAAAAATGGTGGAATGCTCATCTCATTACTAAAAATATATTACAAATACATTACATTACTTTTATTAATCGTATTTAAAACATGTTTATAATATATTCCAAAGTTTTGTCCAGTTTTCGTCTAACAAATCTTCTCAACTTCTTTTTATACTGTTAGTATCTGTGGCCGAATGACGTCCTCTGAGTAACAAGAGATCAACGTATTTTGAAGGATCGAAAAGTTTCAGAGGCGGTCCGACAAGTTTGATGAATAAAAGTGCTGAAATTGTCTTAGTCTTTAATGAAGTTCTTGTTGCTTCATCTGCAAAAACCCGCATTCATATTCACTTGAAGATATAGGAATGATATTCAAAGTATTTATCAAATGCAGTAGTTCTTCTGGATATGTCTTTTCAAGAACATATTCATGGAATCCATGAATCATTTCCCTTTTATTTAGTTGCAATCTGATTGACAAGTTTCTAATTTCTTCTTCTCCAAATGTCAGTTGAGTATTAATATCTTTAGGCCAATGTTTTTGATCAAGTTCACGAGACCAATTCACCAACTCATCATCTTTGCTATCAAGCAATCTTCTTTCGATTGACTCTTTCAATTTTGTATAAAATTTACTTGGGTCAATGACTGGATCCTTTCTTGATTCTTTTTCGTGGAGTTTTACTCCATGAAAGTGAAGATCACGTACAGCATCTACAGCACATCTATAATAGAGCCCAAAGTTCTGTTTTCTTTCTTCAAAAACTTGTACTAGCATTTTTATTTTGTTATTTGCCCTATATAGGTCCATGTTGTGGTTCTGTAGTTCCAAGCTTAGTTCTAAAAATTCTTGGAGAGCGTCACACGTCAATCTTAGATCCAGTAAAAATTCTGTGAACATGATTTTTCTTTTCAAGCCGTATGTGAAAAGCTGAACCTTTTGGAACTTGTAGGGCTTGAGTCCAAGTTCCTTTTTCACCATTAACCACATCGATTTGCAATTGATTTCAATCTCACTAGCAATTCTTCTCATGGAGATCTTTGCATGTCGGTCAACTTGCTTTTTGATGATCTTGCAGTTCCTAGACGTGTTGATGGTGTGCTTTCTTTCACATCCGGGATGATCACCATCATGACCAAGCTCCTTAAATTGCTGAACTGCATCCGAGACTGTCATTTTGGGAACACCAAGCAAACAAACAATTTCACATCGACGCTTTCCTTGCCAGAATAGCTCCAAAATTGCACAACGTTTGTTTGACATCTTTAAAAAATAAAGAACTAACCCTTATATTACATCTACATGGGCAGGAAATCACGGAGAATTAAACAACATGTAAATTGGTGACGATAAAAAAGTTCAGGTGCAGCATTGCTACAAACTTTGGGTTAATTATTGTCACCCTGTATATAAGTTACCATGCCAAATTTTATTTATTAATCTTTATCCCATCCTGAAATATTTAACAAAATAGACATCAACACATACACACCTGAAAAATTTTTACTGTTATTTTTTTTTTACTTCTTTTTGGTTCAGGGATCTCAAAATATCAAGATTTTTCAAACCCAGAGTTAAATTTGATATGATTACAATATTTTCCTATATCATGTTATAACAGCCAGGAACAAAAATTTATACACATTATGTATAACTAGTTACTATTTCAACTTACCTTAACTGCAGCATCTTCTAAACGAAGACCCCAGGCAGAAAGATCTTCAACTATTTCTGGATTAGAATTAATATTTTCAACAAATCGTTTAATTGCAAGGTGTCTTTGATTGGGAGTTATGCGTGTGTGGGATGCTATATCCTGTAAAATAAAGCCCATGTATAATTATTTTATTTAGAATTTTATCTCCATAGTTTATGCCTTTGTATTGTATAAATAAATATTTGAACTACAAATGCAGTTGTATAAGTCAATCTCATTTTCTAAGATTTTCAGCTATTTTCTAAGATTGATACAATTATAAAAGTCAACCCTTAATTTTGGCAAGATATTTTTCATGCTTAAAAAGTTGACTTCTACATGACTTTATACCAGTATATATAATTATTATATATACTGGTATAAAGTCATGTAGAAGTCAACTTTTATTTATTTAGTATTATTTTTTAGTATTATTTTTTATTTATTTTAGTATTATTTTTCTGTCAAGTAACATCATAAAAATATATATTTGTACTAAGTATAATATAAAAACTCACTGGTTATCTATTTGTAATATGCAGGAGATAAATAATTCTAATTACATGTACAGCAATATCAGTGAGAAAGGAAACTTCTGATAGCATAAACCATTAAATAAAATATAAGAAAAATCATAATTAAGAGCTGCTTCTGATTCATTGGATATTTATCAGTTTATTAGTCACATGTAAGGAGAAATTAAACTATAAATTATTTGAAATAAGTATGAAAAGCATCAGTAAATGGCAGCAATTTGTTTCTGAGTCAAAATTTGGTCATGTACTACTTGTTTTACAAAGAGTTGTAATTATACCTAGACTAGTAATCATCAAAGTGGGGTGATCTCACCTTTAGGACGTCAGAGAAAATTTTTTTGGAGGTATGAGTAAATATATAATTGATTGATATTGTTGTTAAGTGTAGAGTTCATAATCTTAAAAAAATAATAAATAGGATAATTGAATAACCTTCTTAATGATATAAAAATACACAAAACCCAGTGCCAATATGATAAACTACTTAAGTTGAAATTACCAAAACATTAGAATTATTATTACATTAATTAATTAGCAACATTTTTAATCCTGATTTACAGCACCTTCACATTCAATAAACAGATTAAGTCACCTGCTTTCATGCAAGATGGAGTACCTCTACATATTGGATACTGTGAACAGTTTATGTGCCAATATTTCACCAATAGAAGATTGTCATGCATTTCTTATTGCTTGTCTCCTTGATTTCCATAGCTGAATTCATGCAATTTTTGGCAAACACTTAAAAAGTATGCTTTGTTGAGGACTTTTTATAAATTTGGCAGCCTTGAAAAACAGCACCATATAACAAATGAGAAGTATCATGAAGGATTAATTATGGTAAACCGTTAAACACTTTCAGAATAGGAACCTCCTATTCTTAAGCAGTATACTCTGGGTAGCTAAGGTCTCTGTACATCACAAATATCATACAAATAAAATTCTTGTTGCTTGCAATGCCAAAAGTATTGTAGTGGTAAGTTTTGATACAAACTCTTTACAGAAAGTCTTCCACATGTTCTGAAATGTCTCCGTAACAGATATGGTTTATTTGGACTGCTAAATATCTCTCTAGACAACAGTGAATGGGGTTATTTTAATTATGACAACTCAGTAGATGAAAAAGTTTATTTTCCCTACAAACAGAGCTAAATGACTTTTTAAATAACACATTCATTCAAGACATACAAATGGAAATTAGTCTAAACTAGGTTCTGACAATCTTTTTTACAAGAGTCAATTTTTTAAATTTCAATTTAAATCAATTTATCCACAGTTATAGAATATGAAAATGAAAAAAACATTTTAAATATAATAAAACTGTATTTAATGACATCTACTTTTTAAGGTGCATAGACAATACATGATTTGGTAATCATTTTCCAAGAAATAAAATTTAAATTACTTGAAATAAAATGTCATTCAATGAAAATATAATGAATGTTTTAAATGAATTAAGTACAATGATCCTTTCTAAGATTACAGTACAGTAGCACTGTTGATAGACGTTTCTGTTATTGCATCACTATATTATAAATTTTATCTTTGTTACTACTTGTATTTTTATCTTTATTTTTTATGCTCAATATTACTTTTAAATTTATTCCTATCTTCATCATTCTATGTATATACATGTATATTTTTGTTGTGCTTATTTTATGCATTTAATTATCACAGTACAAAATTCTTTCACAGTTGGATTTAAATTAATTATATTCAGTTTGGTTATACTTCTAAATTGTATTTCTACAATGTTCACTTCATACACTTCTACACTACAATTTCCCTTTCATTACCTCACAGATGTGCATATACTAACCTACTAACCACGCACTTTTGAAACAATCATTTTCATACCAGTAAGGAATATATATTGGGTTGTTCGGAAAGTAAGTTCGTTTTTTTTTCCACTAGACAGATTAGTCATATTTTTCCCCCATTTTCGTTCTAAACCGTATTATCATTATATATTTTGACAGCTAGCATTTTAAGGATTATTTGTAGAAAATTTTGTTTGATTTCGTGCAATTGTTTATTTTGTGTGTCCCATCAAATATGGAAGATCGAAAGCAGCATCTTCGGCATATTTTGTGTTTTTATTACCGAAAGAATAAAAATGCCGTTCAAGCAAGAAAAAAATCGTGTGACATGTATGGTAGAGATGTGTTGACAGAACAACAGTGCCAAAACTGGTTTACAAAATTTCGTTATCAAAATTTCAGTATTGAAGATGCACCATGTTATGGATGGCCAATTGAAGCCAATGAAAACAAAATAAAAGTACCCATTGATGCAAACTGCAGAATAACAACACGTGAAATCACTGAGAGATTAAATTTGTCAAATTGAACTGTTTATGAGTACTTGAAACAAATTGGTTTCGTTTCAAAGCTCAATATATGAATTCCACGAGTTCTTAAAGAGAAATGTTCTATTTGGTGGGATTTTAAGGAAAATTTTTTTGGAGCTTTTACCAGACAATTTAACAATTGATTCAAAAGTGTACTGCATTCGAGTAAACAAATTACGTAATATCATCAAACAGAAAAAGTGGTCCAGAATTGATAGAAAAAAAAACAGATGTAGTGTTTTACCACAATAATGACAAATTTCACACAAGTTTCGTAACTCATCAGAAACTGTTATAACTTAGATGGGTCGTGCTATCACGCCAACCATATTCGACAGATCGAGCACACTCGGATTATTACTTGTTCTGGTCTATAAAATTTTTTTTAACTGTAAATAAGTGATGTGAATTTTTTTTGTATTTTTTCGAATACTTTGTTCGTTATATAGTTCAAATTTTGAACTGAAGAAGATCGATTAAAACGATCGAAAACGTTTTTCAACGCATTAAAATTGTGCTGGAATAGAGAAAGGTATTTGTTTATTTTTATTTAATATTTCCAGTAAGCATTTAGTTATTTATTTAACTATAAGTGACCCTGAAATACAAAAGCAATCACTAATAAAAAATATTTAGCTTCATTATTTTTACCTGTTGTCTATGAAGTTATCTATACTCTACAGTAGTGGTGTGTGACCCCAGAGGGGGGTCACAAGAAAATTTTTCAGAGTTGCCACATTCAGAGAAATTTATTTAACAATAAAAAATATAAGGCTTTTCTTCAAGAAGTATCAGGTACCAGTAAAATAGTGAAATGAAATTATATTATTTGTAAAAACTATAAGAAACTATTTATAAGAACTGTATCTTTTTACAAAACAATTGTCTGTATTAGTACCTAATACCTATACTTCTTCAACCAGCAGGCAAGCAGACAGTGATACTGATAACATTGCGGCAACAGGAGTAGAACACACTGCAACAGAAAGACATATTGAACAAGCATATTTAGCTTGCAGTGCAACAGTATAGTCACAGTAAATGTCTACTGTCTATCCAGGGGTCACAACAAATTTTACACAAAATGGGTAGATCGGAAAGGAAAATAGTTTGCACACCACTGCTCTACAGGACATTATAGTTTCTTAATGAACATTTTCTAAAATGTAATAATTCACCAGCTGCTAAAATAATCCAGACATTCTGCAAAAAGAAAGAGAGAATGATATCAGGAGCCATAGAAACACTCAAAGGGTCATATATACCTCAGAGTTAGCTGGAGTTACAGGTTGCTAGTTCCTGGTCTAGATAAATAGAAAATTCTATAGAAAAGTTTCAGTTGGAAGACGACTTTGCACTCAGAAGTGATATCTGTTTCTCTGCACAAGAATGAGTGATCAAGAGAAGTCTACAATTATTTAGGATTACAACAGATAAAGCTTGTAGAACATACATAAATAAAAAAGTCTAGCTAAAGTACACAACAACACATTAAACTCACTGCTATATCTGAATTCAAAACATACAACTACAGCAATAAATCTACATTCCAATAATTGTTATTCACTTAATATCACATGCCAGATACACAAAGAATCAGAACAATTCCAGAAGAAAATAAACTTAAATAACAAAATACAAGGTTTATCCCTAAATATCCAAACTGATGTTTTTTTATAATTAACACAGTAACATACATCACTTAAACTGCACATTCCTTATAATTTTTTATATGAATATGTAATTTAAAATAATTTTAAAATTACCTTCATAACTTTAAAATCAGATCTCATAGTATCTGTTAATCCAGTCAAATATGATAATTCAGGAATTAAACAAAGAAATTTTGAATCCTATAAAAATAAAAAATATTATTATTATTTTAGTGATAAATTATATTAAATATAACTTTCTACATACAAAAATAAAAAACCTCATACCTGGTTTGTACCATCCGCAGCACCAGGAATATTTTTTTTCTTTGGACGGTGAATAAGTAATGGTTGGGAATTATCTTTAATATCAATGTCATATGATTTCCTGAAATAAAATGCACTCATCTTATTATAGCTTTCAAAATAGATACATACATACATACATACATACATACACATATGTGTGCATATACAGTAAAAACTACTTAGGCGACCACCTGCATTCGATGGGCACCTGTCAAAACAGGAAAAAATTTCTGGCACAGAATAGTTTATACATAGAATCTTCGTATAAGTTACCTGCATTAAATGACCACCTGTGTAACACAACCATGGGCATCAATTTTTGGTTAGAAACAATATACAACAACTGTAATAATTGATCCACTTCCACGAATATATCTGGTCTAAAATATTGTTTGAACCCATCTCAACAATGTTTCCTTCTTCCTAATATAATGAATTAGTCTAAACTCTTGTTCGAACCAACCTTGGGCACTTCTCCCACCCTTGAAAATAGGTGCAGGTGTGAATGAATTAGTCTAGCAACAAAGGAAATTCATTTCAGTTTGTTTGAAATTGTCCCAAAAACAAAAGAAATGCGAAGTGCTGTTGTTAGAAAATCGTGTTAAAGTTATCAGAGAAAGTGAAAACGGTTTATCATAATGGCAATTAGTAGCAAAGTTTAACTGTGGGAAAAAGCAATTTATTTTACCGTAGACCTACAGTATTTTCCTCAGTGGTATAAAATATCTGATCTCATCATTTGATAAAATTTATTTTATTTATTTATTTACCTTTTGAAACTCATATACAGTACATGTGCAATAAGTAGTTTCTGTATCAACATACCTTATTTCCACAATATTTTTAGAAAAATAATATCCAAGTAATTTTTGCACACAAAATATTCAAAAAACAATAAATATATTAATGCAAAAATTAGTTTTACAGGCAACCTTTCTTTTTTGATTCTGCAGCTGTCATTGATGTAATGAAATCGTATTGTGAGAAGAAATAATAAGTATTTTATTATTATTAAATTTATTTTTTTTATTATACTTAAGAAAATATTAAATATAAAAAAATACATCATTTTTAATGTTAAAATAAGATTAAACTAACAAAAACCAAAACAACAACAAAAAAAACAAAAAAGTGGTGGAGAGATACGTCACACTTCCATATCAATGATGTAATACACGTAACTGAGGAGCGAACAAAGAGAACAAGTGCACTTTAATGTGAATACTGTATTAATCTTTAAAATACTGATAATAAATCTGTCTTATAAAATTGCAACAACTTCTGTTAATCAAGTTATCCGATAAGAATAAAATACAGCACCTATATAGCTCTATTGTTGAAAAAATTTGCTTATTTTTGCTCATCTAGAGTTGTGCTTAGTAGATATGGCTTTTAGCCATATCTGTATGCAAAATACATGCAGAAATATGGTATTACAGCACCACCTGTCTAAAAGACTACTTTTTGAAAGAACCAAAGTTGGTTGCCATAGACAGGTTTTACTGTATTTAATGAAAATACACACACACACACACACACACACACACCTATCCTAATGGTGTTTCCACTTATTGAAACATTCCTGGTATGCTTATTTTGTAACATCCTTCAGTGCCTTTGTCGCATTTGCCTTAATCTCAGGAATCGTCTCAAATTTCTTCCTTTCAAGGGTCTTTTGAGTTTGGGGAACAAGAAAAAGTCACAAGGAGCAAGGTCAGGTGAGTAGAGAGGTGGAGAAGAACAGTGATCGAGTGTTTGGCCAAAAACTCAAGAGTTCTGAGGGCTGAATGGGCTGGAGCATTGTAGTGATGGAGAAACCAATCACCACTCCTCCACATTTCTGGCCTTTTGCAACAGATGGCATCCCTCAGACATTTCAGAACTTCAACATAGTAAGTCTGGTTCACTGTGGAGCCTTGGGGAGGTACTCATGGTGAACAACACCCTTAGCATCAAAGAAAACTGTCAGCATCACCTTGACATTGGATCATACTTGGCGAGCTTTTTTGGGTCTGGGGGACGTTTCATCTACCCACTGGTTGAGCATAGCAAATGTTTCAGTCATAGATTTTCCAAGTTTAACAAAAAATTTCACAACAAGCTCCATGAGGTCATTCATTCTGAAATCTGACAAACAAAAAAAATCGCACTTCACTAAAAACCATGTATCTAATCGAGAAATAAAAATATCTGTAATCAGAAAATGGCTTTATCACCAGACAATCTGTACAAACCTAGCGACACCAAGCTGATTCCCCTGGAACAAACTGGAGCCACTCAATTCAAACAATCTATGTATTTTTTCAACAGAACTTGTAATATATTTTTTCATTCATAAAAATATACACTCATCCATATTTTAACGCCTTAAGTTCTTCGCCCGAGTTAACTCGGGCAGGCTATATAGCCTTACATAAAACTCGGTCCTTTCGGCACCCCAAAAAAATTTTTGTTTTTTTTTGAATTTTTGAAATGTTTTTTAAGTCTCCAAATTTTTTCAAAAATTTTTACCCGCGCAAAAAATTTTTATCATGATTTTAATTAGCTTTTGATAAGGCTCGATTAAGGCTTAATTGTTTTTTAATGAGATTTTTTATCAAAATTAATTAATCGTTCTAAAGTTGTAGTGCACGGATTTTCCTTCCGTAAAGTTATTTAAAGCTGCTTTCTGATGTCAAAAACCACCTCCAATAGTTTTTTAATTTTTTTAATTAATACATTTTATTATATATACGTTTAATTAAGTTGGAGGGGTCAGAAATTGCAATTAAAATTTCAATTTTTTAAAAATATTTAAAAATATACTGCCATCTTCTACTCACCCTACTACAAACCCTTCGCCTCCCCGAGACTTGAGAATATCCCGGGAAATCCGACTCCAGCTGTGTTCAAGGTCATCCAGCTGTGTAAACAATGACTCACTGGTGTCAAATTTTGCAGAAAGGCCAGACAAAGGAAAATAAAGTTTGAAGCTTTTTCTTCAAAATTAACTCGTTTTTTTCAGTTTTAAGTATTTTTTATGTTTAATTACATTAATATCAAAAATTGTTGGGAACTTAAGGGGTTAAAGACATATTTAGATAAAAAAAAAAAAAGCAAGAGCGACAGATGAATTCCCTGGCTTTCCCTGCTAAAATCTTATTCCTTGATTTTCCAGATATGTACAGATCTTACATACACTTGTGCAATACTGGAAGATCTCTTTTGCATCTGGTGTGTGTGATGTGAGTGAGTGTAAAAGTGTGTGCATATAATAGAAGTAACGTAAACAAAGAACAATATAGTTTATGCTGACAAATCAGTTATCTATAAATTACATGATATTACAATATGATCATTACATAGAAAATCTGAATTTAACAGAGAAAGTTTCAGGCATTTATGTTATCATCTACGTACCTTATATGAAAAACTTCATTGTGTCATTAATTCATATATTTTAAATAAATATTTTTAACCAATATTCTTATAATTCAGGTGAAAGATTGATCATCATTGTCAATATGCTTATTAATTGTGCAAATGAAAAAATATAATAATAAATTAAAAAACAAATTTACAAATGAAATTGAGCAAGTTAAACATTTTACAATCACTCACTTGTAATAATCCTTGTAAGTTATGTTCTGACCCATACTATTAGTAAAAGTAGATAATGGTGTTTGATTCCAATCAATATCATCAATTCTGTAAGTTTTATTGTTGTATCTAGTTAACACAATAGATCCTAACAATTGTTTTGCTGCCATATCCTGAATTTGTTTCGCATGAGTACAAGTTAGTTCAGTTCTGTAAAATATAAAAATACAAATTTTAATTCATAATAAAATAAAACATTTCAGTTTTAATAAGGATTTACATAAATTCAATTGAACTTTAACAATTAATAAAAAGTAAAAATAATAGGAATCTCATATGATGATTTTTCAACTATAAACATTGAATGAAATTTATATTGAAAAATATTAATGGCAAAAAATTATATATAATATTCACACTATTGAAATAAGTACATTATTTCAATGACATTGAACATTGACAAAATTCAATGACATGTATATTTTATCAACAAAAATAAAAAATTTATTTTAACACACAGATTGAATATAAATGAAACTTTCATTAATACAAAAATTATATTTGTATATGAAATATTTCAATAATTTTGAATTTTTGTATTGGTGCCTAGAAAATCCAAGTTAAATAGTTATACAGATTAAACATTAAAAAATTAATTATATTTCTGATAAAAACTTAGCAAAAACAAAAAATTATAATCTTTAGTATAATGATATTCAGTATGAATAGAATGAAATTTAAATTAAACACAAACAGTAATCATCTAAATTCTGCATTTAAACAAAGAAAACAGTTTCTAATGGTCTGTTACATATGGGCTAAATGAAAAAAAATTTTACTTAAAGTTGCAAAAAGTGATCTGATTTCCCACATGCTTCCTTGTCCAGAGATAACACATCTCCTGACTGACTGACTATCAGGAACATAACAAAAAAATTGTCATTGGTCTAACTAGTTAACATTGCCTAAAAAGGGCATTGAAATTTAGAGGGGATGACCCCCAAAAAAGAAAAAGGTATCAATGATGATAGTTTGTTCATCTGTCATCGAGAGTTGGCCAACATCAAGTGTTTGCTCCATTGTGGATAAACATGGTCAGTCACAACGAGAAACTATTACAAACTTATTGTGAATAATGACTCATAATATGGTAGCCATTGTATGGAATGAGGAATGATGTCGTAGTTGATACTTTCTGTGATAAATTTTGGAATCTGTCACCTATTGTCATCTTACTTATTGGCAGTCTGACTGATCTAACATTCCAGAAATTAAGAATCAAAATATTTGACTTTAAATATTGTTTTGTAGCAATCAGCAATATATGTTCCTGGACTTATCTTAAAATATAATAAATATAAATATTGAGAAACCATTCATACAACACTAAAAATGCTATAATGCTAAATTTCAAAATTAAATAAACTTAAAAGCTTAAAATTTATTTTTTTTTAAAATACTCACAAAATATCCCATGCAGTTACTGAACGCAAAACTTTAAAAGAAGCATCACAATTTAACATGATTCCTCCATCAAATTCTTGTATAGCAGTTATATAACCTGGCCAAACTTCTAATCTAGTAACATATAATAATGTGTCAAAACTTTAAACTATTTTAAAACTTATTTTTTTAATAAATAGCTACTTACTTATGCTGTGGGACAGTAATACCTCCTTTTGGATCAAAAAAATTTCTTCCAATGTTTGTCATTTTAAGTTTGTACATAATTTTACGAAAGAGGATATTATATAAATGCATATAATCAGAAGAACTGCCTTTACCAACAAATTTAATATTAATCATTATTTCTGATTGATCTATAGGTGAAGCTACAGATATAACTGTTTCCTGGGGGGAAAATGTGTACATATAATTCTTTAAGCAGTTAATGTAATTTCTATATTTCAAATATAATATTCAAGTCAAAATATAACACTATACCTTCTCTTCCAATTGAAAAGGTAAAAATAATTTTGCACCATCGAATGTTTTAGTTTTCCCAATTATAGTTCTTACTTTAGGATCATTTAACAGTTTAAATCGAATTCCTTTGCTGTCAACTTGCGGAATAAAATTAACATGGTATTCAAACACGCCCTTCCCTTCCATAACATGCAATTTCACATAATTTACTTCTACTTCCATCCTATAAAAAAAAGTTTAAACAATCAACCTATTATCTAAGTAACAAAATTATATGGCCTATTTTCAAGATAACTTACAACTGTCCTTCTTTTTCTGCATTTTTCTGCTTTAATGCTAACTTAGACATTTTAGCACTCAAAGATGATGATTCTTGACTATCACATAAAATATATACATACATATATATTATATTGTAAATAATATTTAAATTTTAGAAATAAGATAAAAATAAATACATTGATTCTTGAACAGAAGAAATTTCTGACTTTGAAGATTCAGGTGGAGTAAATTTTGAAGAAATCCTAGCACTAGGAAGTTCAGACGCTGGAGTAAATCTTGCTGCACTAAATGATGATGATGATGATCCTGATATTGAAGCAGCAGATGAAGAAGGTAAGTTTCTTAAACTATCTTGTTTCAAACTTAATAGAGCAGCTCCTCTTCCAAGCATGCCACGACCAACTTTAATTAAATACAATTATGATTAAACAACAAAACACAACCAACTATAGTTAAAATGATTTAAGTATTTTGATAACAATAAATTTTTATATAAATAACTTGTCACCTGGTGTGGGAATACTTTGACTATTTAGAGAAGTCTGACTACGACTACAACTGTCTTCATCTGATTTACTACTTGAGGCTTTTTGCATCGCCATTTGTAATAGTTTCCCTCTTCCAATTGTAACTTTTTGTGTCTATAAAATTAATTTTATAATAAATACAAAAACTGTTTATCAGATTGAATCAAATTATTTTAAAATGCAAAAGCTCAAAATATAAATTTTTAATAAAATACTTTCCAAATCATTCAAATTCAGAAAAATAAACTTATATAGATTGTTAATTTAAAACTACTCTAAATATTTAAAATTTAAAATCAAAAATACCTGGGCTGCAGCTTCATGTTCTGAAACAGGTGCTTCCTTCGTTTTTAGGAAAAAAGTTAAATTATTATAATATACTATATAAAATGTTTTTCTTACTAAAAATTGTAACTAATCAAAACCTTGCTTTCAGATGTTATTCCTGGTCTACGGGTATGACTTTTAAGTGCCTCTAATAAAAGTGCACCACGACCTCCTCTACCACATCCAAAAGTCGGTTGCTCTGCCATCTCTTAATACATGTAATCTACAGCATAAAAAGTTTCATTAATATATTACTAGCAAGTAAGTCCAGCATTGCCCAAGCAAAGAATAAAAACAAACATTAATAAAATTGATATAAAATTGAAATAAGAAGGAACCACCATTTATTTTTTCTGTGTTCCAGATTCTTTCATACTTCTGATGCTTTTATTATATTACATTATAGTATTCAATTTAAAATAATCAAACACCTTAGTATTTCCAGCAACGAAGTATTTAATAAAATAACGTTTTCGACTATATTTAATAGTCTTTTTCAGTTAAGCCACTTTAAAACGAAAGTTTTAAAGTGGCTTATATAGTCAAAAATGTTTTTATTTTATTAAATACTTTGTTGCTGGAAATACTAAAATGTTTGATTATTTTAAGTATTTACATTCCAGTAAGTTATTGTATTCAATTTATATAACTACAAAGGTTATCTTATGTAAAGATTTATCACACCAAGTTACCAATCTAACACATTTTTAAAATTCTATATTCCTCTACAATACACAATTTAAAGAACTTTTAAAATGTGTTAGTTGGTCATGGTCACTTGGTGTGATAAACCCTTACGTAAGATAACTTTTGTTCTTATATAAATCAAATACTATAATATAACAAATATTAAAACAGAAACCATATAAAAAGTTTGGTTACTTCAGCCTACCATTGTCATGTTTATCACTATAGTCAGATGGTACAAAATGGCACAATTTCATTGGTCAAGTAGACAGAATTTTTTCTAATGTTAGCTCTATCAAGGTGTTCCATCCACAGCTGAATATCAAATGATAATCTGCCAATCAATCAAATTTTGCAAAAAGTAGACAAAATATTTAAACTCGGCAACCTCAAAAACCACTTAAATCATATTTAGTGTTCGCCAGTAACCTTGTATTATGTAATTTTCCTATTCGAATACCACCATGCTGCTGGTCTAATAAAAAAAAACGGGGGCTGTTGCAAAGAAGGGCTGAAGTAAATCGACCAAAAGTAGTCGTTGACCTACTGAAAGAGAGGATGGTCAACAACTACTAATTAATACTGGTTTACTATTAATATTTAAAAAGTGATCCATGTTGGATAGGTTGTAATGGCCCACATGTGATCAAAGTTGATAATCTTAATGTCTGAAAGACTTCATATAAGACTTGTTTAAATAAACCTTGTAAAAATGTGAGAATAATTGTTTTTATGTGATCCCATTAAAAAAATTGGGTGAAACCAGGTTGAAAAAGTAAAGCTCAGCAAAAATATCTAAGTAAAGGAAACTTTCAAAACTTGTGGCATAACAATGGATGCAGATTTGACAGTAAGACTTGTATAAAGTGCACATTACACTAACTACACTACAAGAAATTTTGAATGATGCAATGCTGCCATGTTAATAAATAAGAAAAATAAACATCCACACAGAAAAAGCTTCAAGCTTTACTTTGTGCCTTAAAATCATTGAACATACATTAATTTGGCTGAACATTAGAACATGTTTCAGCATATCAGTGAAAGAAGTTTGGGATAATAGGTTTGAATTACTAAGGGGAGATGAAATCAGTTTCCTAGTAGTTAAGCATGTCATTGTAAATATTGCACTTATAGAACAATTATTAGAATTGATTCAGTTTACTTTGTTACAGCAACATGACACACGAGCGATCTGTCAAGGAGTGTATCCCAGAAAGACTTTTAAAAACTGGCCCTAATTGAAGTGTTACTAATACAAAGAAAGCCCAGAAAATTCCACATGACCAGTCCATTGGCAATGCGCAAACCAATTACCAACTACCGATATTCAGTAGTTTTATCCATTCAGATACTGGAGGATACTTATTAGCTTGCAATTTAAAAGAATTGCAAACCTATAAATTCACACTCTCATCTGTCTCTCTCTGTCCTTCCTCATTCTCAAAAAACAGAGTTAGCCGAGACTCCACTACCGTAAAAATGGCATAAAACCCCTCGCTGTAAAAGCTTTTAATCACATGACCCTGATATTTTACACCTGAGCAGGTTGTAAAACCAGCGTAAAGGAGAGTTGAGCAGTGTTCAACTTGCTTTTACGCTGGTTTTACAACATGCTCAGGTGTAAAATATTTTACAGTGAGGGGTTTTATACCGTTTTTACGGTAGTGGAGTCTCAGCCTTAGACAGATGAAAGTTGAGATCAGACACGGAAATCATAACAGAAAGAGGGGCAAATTAACTATATATGAACTTCTGATTTGCACCAGAAAACATGTTATTTCAATTCAAAAATGTTCCCTTGAACAGAGTTAGAGCGCAACATTCTCATTTATATAGATGAGCTAGGATATTGCACAACTTTCATATTGTGATGGAATTGAGACAGAGCCAGAAAGAAAAAACAATCCCTAGTAGCTTCATAGGCCCTCAGACAAATTTGAATTAGAGAGCCCCATATACAGCTTTGACTTGAAAAAGTTTTGTTCAGGGAATTCTTGTCAAAATTGCCCAGTATCCTCGTTTGTTTTTTATGCAATTTTTGTGCTGTACCAGCACACCTTGCACTTGCACCAAACCATCAATCTAGGATCCCCAGATATTACCAAAATTTAAATTTTGATATCCTTACTACAGTAACAAGTTTATAAAAGATTGATTTTGGGCTCCCTGTTGGTGAGGAACCCAAGCAATTGCTCTTTTGCCCATAGGACAATGCATCACTCACTGGTGAACCCTGTACCTGTTAGGCATAGAAGAGTAGAAGAGGTGATTCTTGTATTTGATTGATGGATGCAAACAGGTGAACTGCACTTGCCATCACAAAAGAGGCTCTCCTTTAACTGCCATCAATGGAGGAGACAATCCTTGCACGCCAGGTACAAGAGACAATCCAAAACAAAGTAATCATCACTGATTGCTTTATTCTTGTTTTTTGTTCATTTTTTACACCCATTTTCCATTACATGCACACAATGCTGTCTTTATTTTTGACCTCTAGATCTAAATTCTGTTAGGTGTGCTCATTCACATCAGAGAGCCTGGACATTGTCACTTTAACACCTCTGTACATTGAAAACAGTCATGGACTCTTATTTTGAACATTTAAATGGGCCTTCAAAACATATTTGGATTCATCATCACAATTAATGGAAAATGGCAAAGTTTTATTAAAATCAGCCCATTAATATCCAAGAACGGACTCAACTCTAAGCCCATAGAAGGTGTGCTAGCAATCATGGAACATTGCATGAATTAGTCATGCAATTTATGCAATATCACTTTGTTGCATGCACTCATGATATAACCTTGATATAACATGAGATAAAAGTTTGGAGTAATGCATTTGGAGTAAGTTCTTTTCACACACTCCCATGCTCCTCAACCTCGGGGCCTATGGCCCCTCAGCCACTGACACGCTTGCAGTCAGCTAGTACTATGCACTGCTTTCGCGGCTTGTCCAAAAAACCTAACCTATCCCTCCAGAAGGTGACTGTCACTAGTTAGGCTAATAGAAAACCTTTTATTTCAGCTCAAACAATATTCAAGGTTGCAAGTCTACATGCGGTTGGATTAAATACATTACCATGGAAAACTCTAAAATGGCATAGAATGCAGTGTGAAAGGCAAGAAATCGTAAATATAACTTTGTTACTTTTTGTCTCCAGTTCAAAAGTAGGGTACCATAAAACTCGTCTCAGTCCCCTCAGTTCAGATATATACTCAAAGTCCCAAAATTCCACCAGGGAGTAATCTATACAACAGCTGAAGATGTGAAGGTTAATTGTGAGGGGCTCAGAAGGAATTAAAATACTCTATTTCAAAAATAATTTTGTCCACATTAGACTGTGTACTCTCAAATTTATGACATTGTGTAACTAACATTTTTAAGATCTCAAAACTCATATAATAACAAGAAGTTTTCAACGTGCAACAAGAGAAAGATGTTATGGACGTCAAAATTTAAGTATTTAATCATTAATTAATAAGTAACATGTGACAGCTTGGCGTCACAAAAACATTGTTGCCAATAACAGCAGAAAAAGTGGGAAATAGTGATATATAGCCAAAATAGTTGAAAAAAGTGATTAATTTAAAAATAATGATCGGTTCCAAGGCCTGTGTCATTTGAAGCCCATTTGAGCAACACAAATCTTCCCAATAATTATAAAGCAGCAACTGCACACCGGGGTGTGTAAAAATAAATAAGACCTACTTGAACCTTTAACCGATGTGTATAGAAATTAATCTTTCCAATACAAACATTTTCTTAACCCCTTCTGGGCTCTTCTTCAGGTATAGCTGGATCGAACATCAAACGAAAAAATTTGAATACATCCAAATGCTGCTGAGTTTGAATCGCATGGTTCGTTCATTTATTTCGTCACGTGATATGTTTGAAAGTGTTCGACGATAACAATAAATGTCCATATTCAAGAGAAAAATATTATTAGGATATTTAAAAAACGTGCCATTGATACACAATTATCCAATAATGTTCTCACATGTTCCCCAGTACCTTTTATTTTATTTTATTTTTTAACACTTAATAAATAGTATACCGTTGTACTTAATAAATAGTATCCATGGCATGGCAAAACGCACTACATACGGAGTAGTATGTAGTGCGTTTTGCCATGCCATGGAAAGGCCTATTTCGTCTCTTGAATTAATACATGTGGATGTGTCGTATGCCTTAAAAATTTCCATCTCTTCCAACCACTTTAGGTGATGAATATGGGGTGTGGTGACAATTACACGCGCTCTATTGAAATCCGCCACAATTTCAGGATCCGTGGCGAAGGTGGAGAGTGAGGTGGTGCGTCTGTTGTGTTGTATATCCGCGATATGCTCTTTTATCCTAACCCCTAACGAATGTTTAGTCAATCCTATATATACTAGATCCCTGTTAAACTGCTTATCTCTTAGCGGGATTGTGTAGACGCCTGATAGTTTCTCCACCCTGAATCGGTCCTTTTCGTTGCGCAGGATATCGAACAAGGTGCTGCATCTCCTGTATGTCAGGGTAACTTTTCGTTCTTTTGCGATGGTGTTGTATAAAGACCTCAATAAAGGGTTGAACCTGATAGGTATCCTTTCATTTTTCATCGTCTTGCTAGTATTTGGCTTATCAAGAACAGGTCTCAGGGAGGGTGATTCTTTATGCGTTTTAGCGAACGCAAAAAGCCGGGGGGTGTCTGGAGAGGCAACCACAGCCCTGTTTAAGCCCCATTCTCTAGCAAAGCGAGTTTGCGTGAACCTTTTTACCCGCGCTTGTAGCCTATTTACATACAGTTCATCGATGGGTTCGCAGTCAGTGTCCACTATGTACGTCTGCATTAACGAATTGTAAGTGTCCTCCTTTAATAAGACAAGGGCCCTGCTTTTATCCACCTTGAGGACGATGATGTGTTGTTCTGTTAACCATTTCCTGGATCTTGAGAGCAGATTCCAGAAACAGTGATCTCGGTTTCGGCTGTTGGATGATCGGATCCTGCAGGCAGTTTTCCATCTATAATATTCTTTGTGGACATCGGTCATATTTGTGATGAGGTCTTCAATGTCCGGCATTACTTTTTCAGGTTGTATTATGGCATCACCCAGTGCGTACATAGAACCATGCATTAGAGCTCGGATGAGAAATCTTGGGGGTGAATGTTGATAAGGCCAGATCCCCGACGCGTTTGTTGGATTCGGCGGTGCACAAACGGATACATGAAAGCTTGAGTAATTATCCGTGGATAATCAAAAACTCCACAGATTTAATAGATACTTTGCGACCTCTTACCGTAACACAGGATGCATACATCACAGTCCTTGACTTTATATTTCTATACCCATCGATCAAAATAGAACCGTGCTTCTGTGCGATTAGGGATCTATTACTTAGTGAACCCAGTGCCACTGCACATCGTAAGCACATTTTAGAGCTGACGCACATGCTATGTCACACCTCCTTTTTCCACTTTAACAACAATATGTACTTACAAAAGCGTTGCGTGCCCATGGGCAGCCCCCTATCTGGGGATTTGTGCGAGTTGGTAATAAGGCAGCTCGAAGGAAAGGTCATACCCCAGTTCGTTTCCAACATTTACATATACAAGAGATATGTAGATGACATATTTATTCTATGGAAAGAAGAACCGAACATAAACAATTTCATAAGTATAAGGAATAACAATCCTTACGGCCTCACCCTCAAAGTGGATCAGATGAGCAATACTGATGCACATTTCCTGGATATCCACCTTCAACTTGATGGCACTAGGGTAATAACGAAAGTACATTACAAGTCATGCTATAAGCCATTGTTCATCCCGCCAACTCTGCGGACCCATACTCTTATAAGATCGCGGCTTTCCGTGCCCTAATAAAACGGGCTTTCACACACAATACCAGAGCTGAAGACACTGAGAAGGAGTTAGTACGAATCTAGAACATAGCATTACAGCACGGATATAGCAGGAGCCTAGTAAACCTTTCCAGCGCATACTCCTCTCAAATGGCCGCAAGCTACACTTCTAACACACGGGTAGCAACCCACGAAACGCAAAACATAGGTAGCATACAGCCTCGTGTGGTGGTTGAGTACAACCACCACCTCAACTCCATTTATAGGGAGATTGCCTCCCATACTAATACTAAAATTACATACAAGAGGCCAAGCACGGTATATGGACTACTCCGCAGTGGCAAAGACAAGATAAATAGAAAGCAAGAACCAGGTGTTTACATGGTCCCTCTCTGGGATGACAGGTTTCAAAGGGAATTAGTATATATTGGGTCTACAAAGCACTCATTGAATAAAAGATTGAAGGAGCACGATTATGATATCGTTAATAAAAGGCACACCACCGCCCTGTCAACATTTGCGACTGAACCAGGCATAAGAGCTGACCTACAGGAGGCCAAACTGATTAAACTGTCTCACCATGTAGAACACCTACGAAACCTTGAGGCACTTGAAATTTATAAGGCCATGTTACGCACCAATTGCATTAACTCTAAGGATGCTGGTAATTTGTCACATGCTTGGAAATACTGCTATGAAGGAACAGGCAATGACCACAATAGTGGTTAGAAGCCACACCCCTATGTTGTGTATTTATATATGTCACTATAGGAGCATATGTAGCACATTTATGTCATTATATGTAAGTCAACGTATGTAGCACATATATGTCATTATAGGAACGTATTTTCACATTTAACATGTCGTTGCCATGGCAATGCACACGCTTAACTTTTTATTCTTTTAAATTATGTTGGTAAAGTTCCATTTTTTGAAAATAATTTCAGAAGTTTTGTTCTATGCATTCACATGTTCGAATATAACTGGTTTTTTAAACCTGAAGAAGACCAAATGTACGGTTGAAAACGTTAGTTTGCTATTAAATGTTTTTACTGGAGTTATAAGGTTTAGGAGTGTTAATTTATACATTCTCCAGTATACGCGTAAGAAGATTTGAGTTATATGGATTATTCCCAAAAAATTATACGTATTTTGGAAATGTTGAGTCGAGTTAGTCTAGAATCGATTAATTTTATGGAAGAAACCTTTCAAACAGCATAGTCTGTAAACTGCATACATGCTGGGCTGTGATTGGCTGGACTCCTAGAAGCTGGATTCGTAAAACTCGGATTGTATCTACCGTGTTATAGGGGGGGTCGACTGTACTTGGAATATTTATTAATTTCTCAATCAAAGCATTTATCAGTTTACATTTGTTATAAAATCACTCCTGCAAGAGTTCCATTGCAATTTCATAGTTAAAATCCAAAATCAGAAGTAATTAAATAATTTTCTCTACAGGCTGATTTTAAATATTGCAATTTTTGCCAATTTGACAAATTAGAATTACTATCCACACTAGCCTTAAATAAATCATGGAACAATAACCAGTCCTTGACATTCACACTAAATGTTGGAAGAGAGAGCTTCAGAAGCCCTACATCCGGAACCTGTAATTTTAGAATATCAGTGTCACTCATGGAATTGATTTTGACTGTTTAGAATTCTTCTGTTCTATAGTTAATCATAATTTGTCAATAATTTCTTCAATGGATTGCTGCTCCTCTGTATACATTTCAATTTCCTTATTGGAACATTGTGAAAAGATCTCCTGAAATATGTAATTCAAGTCTGTTTTTTAATTTTGATTTCAAACAACTCTATTTGGCTATCATCTGTAACACCAATACCAACACTTACTCTCTCCTTAAGTTTGGTAGTATTGGACTTAAGGGCCTTCTTTATAGTTAAAACATTTTTAAGGCTCTCCAACAATGACGAATGACAAAAGTAGAATTCAAACTCATTTGAATAGGCTGATTGAATCTTGCTGCTACTGAGTTAATCCAAAGGAATGTGCAATAACACATGCAGTAGAAGATTCTAGAATATTCAATCCACTTCAATCTGACACAAAACCACCAAATATCTGCCTCAACAGACAAATGTTTTATTTAAAATGGACTGTAACACAAACTCACTTGTATTGTAGCAGCAAAGTTCTTTATTGATTTAACACGTTTAAATCCAAAACAGTTCACTGAGGGTTCCTCATGAATCACACATAAAAAAAAAAAAAAAAAAAATGAAAAAGGAGAGCAACACATGCTCAACACCCTCTCACAAAAAGTAAAATCCAAAACAAAAAATACAAATTTCACCCAAAAATAATAAAACAGATAACAGTTTATACACTAGCCTGTTACCAATAGAGTCTAATACTCCATTTGCACCGAGCATTTCAATCTAGATTGTGATAAGATCAGCAACTTTGCCGTGGTGTGACCTCTCTAGACCATTTCAATCTCGACTGAAACGAGGTTCAATTGCAATCGAAACAACAGTGTTTCTGAAACTAGATCCAGTCATATGAGAATTCCCACAATCCCTCGTATGCGAGAAGAAACAAGATGGCTGCAGAACACATGTCAGGCTATCAACAGAGAAATAATAAAGATATTTGGAGAGACAATGAGATATGGCTATTATTAGATGTATGGCAAGAAAAAGTACTTATTTCTAGCCAAAACTTTCATTTTTTTTTGTTGATGTTCAAGACTTATCGAGTAGTTATGTCAGTTTTATCATCACATGCAATAGCTGGGTTCTTCTCAAGCGAACTGACTGTGTAAACAGCTTGATGTTTGGGTGGCGACAGTTGCAATCAAGATTGTGGGTAAATTGAGATTAAAGTGAGTCATGGATTGTGTGCGAACACAGTAAAAAGGAGTTGGCTATCTGGTCTCTAATCTGTTAGATAACACTACCGAACAACAGTAAATTCTGGTTAGATTCACATCTAACCAAATAAGCTGGCCATATGAAATTTTCTGGATTTTCATCATGCATCTAATACAAATAGGGATTAGTTTCCATCAAAAGTTTTCCCTTAAAAAAATGCCCATGTATTGCATTTGTGTATCCCATTAACACTAAACCTTTGTGTTCTATGTCTTATGAGATATATGAAAATTTCAATGAAAGCTTTAAATTTCTGATTAAATTATGAAAAAATGCTATGTATGAAATTTTGTCTGAAAATATGATAAATATAAAAGATTTCCATTTTTGTTTTCTGATAGCAAAGTACTCTTTGCTACCAGAAAACAAATTTGAAGTTCTTGTAAACCTAAGTCACATGACAAATCACATGTTCTAGGTTATAGGCTAAAACAGATTAATTTCGTAATTGTCTTTCTACAGATAATTAACTTTTTACATAATATGTATTATATACATACAATATACAGGGTCTTTATAATTAAAGTTCTGCTTCGAAATGGCCATAAAAGGAAAACTACTGGGCAAAATGTTATGAAACTTTGTAATAGTTTACAGGAAGTCATGGGATTGTGTTTTCTGCAAAAGTTCAAAAACTCACCACCAGTGGGAAATGGCACTGTATGCAATATTGTTAAACAAAATAAGACACGAATACATCAGTTGAAAATGTTTTTAATTGTTTCTAAAACGTGTTACAACGCATGTTCAATGTGGCCTTTTTAGCTAGGAAAGGTCAAAATTTACTTGATAGCTAGGAAAGGCCAATTTTGGCCTTTCCTAGCTATCAAGTCACTCACATCTATAATATATGGACGGCAAGTATGATATATACAAATATGATCTAAAATTAACTCCTATATGAACTTTCATCAGAAATATTTATCAAAATATTAAGTAGAGTAAAAATTAGTATTTTAATCCAAAACATTCAGTTAAAAATTTTTAGTCACACTTTCTAAATTTCATATACCAGATAAAATGAGTCAACTTCCCCAGGTGTCAATTGATGCATTCAGCAGACTCAACAGTTTCAGAACTGTCAAGTATTTTTCTGCCAAACACCCTCTACAGTAGCACTGTTTAGGGACATATTTGGTATTTTGACATCAAAATGGCTGCGTTCAGCAGACTCTTTGTAACTGAGCAAATCAGTAGCTGTTTTGTAGCAACCCAGATCTGCTGAACGACAAGTGATGTATGCATTGGAACAAAAAGCGTCATTGGTCAATTTCAGGTAGCAATAGGTAGCATAAATGAAAGATGCTACCAAATGTGATGTCAAAACGTCAAACATGTTCTGAAAGAGAGCTACTGTAGAGGGCATTCAGCAGAAAAATACTCAACAGCTCTAGAACTGTCGAGTCTGCCAAACGCAGCAATTTAGTAGTGTCTTTCATTTATGCTACCCAAAACCAACCACTGACAGCTGCTTTTTGTTCCAATGCATACATCACTCATCGTTCAGCACATGTAACTACGTAACAGCTACCAATTGAAGCATCTTTGCTCAGTTGTAATTGTCGACTCTCCGAACGCAGCCATTATCCCCTCATTCAGAACTATAATCTTGATTATTTTTTGACTTCTAAAACATCAAATTCATTCATTTGTGAATTTTAACTAGTGGTAAAAATTACAAAAACCACTAATCAAACTCAGTTTTGGTTTTCAATCTATTGCAATAAACCATCTTCAGGTGTAACCGAATTTGAACGCCTTTTCAAAATCAAATTATAAGTTACATTATTAAATGAACTCGAATGGGTTCAAATTTCTTTACAATATGTCAAGCTTTTTCTATTTGTATATAATTTTATGAAGCTGAAATAAAACTTGATTTAATTAAAGATCAATGAGTCTGAAATGTTCCCAGATTAAGTGAGACAATCAGGTCAACTAACAATGGACAATATAACGAATAATTCTCAGCCAAAGTCTACGTAGGTAGTCCCAATGGCTGCACTTCTGACTGTTCCTGCTCCTGACTGACTTCTCCTGAAGGGGAGCTGCCGGCAGGCCACCGAATCTTTAACATCACTAGTTATTGATTCACAGTAGTTCTTGAACAAAAGAAAAAAAAAAAAGGAGACGTCTACTAAAAATATAGTTAATCTAACCTAACAAACTAAGGCACCACCATTGGGACTACACCTAGGTAGAATATAATCAGGACTGTGAAATCAGTAGATTTTTACACAACTCCAACTGACTTTTCCTTACCATTCGACTCTGACTCCGACATGGGGCAAACTTGATAACAAAGTAGGGACAAAAATTCTGATGTCATCAGATGACCTCAGAATATAAGCTTTAATATATATAGTTCTAATAAAGATAAAATATAGAAACTTTTTATTCCAAACCTAAAATACTCCTCTAAGTAATATATGTATTCAATAATTTTTACTTTTCCGGCTGTTATATATAACAGAGAAAAAGTGTAGCAATTTGTCAAAAAATGATCCCACCCCAAATTTTTGCATTTTTGGACTCAGGACATCTCAAAATATCGAGATTACAAAACATTCAAGTTTTTTTCTGTATGTACGAATGTTAGACTGTATGGGAGGCATGATTTTGAATCGGAGCCAGATGGTTTAACACAAGAGTTATTAAGCTTCAAAATGGTTGAAACTTAATAACTCCTAAATCAGTTAAGCTTAATATCTCCTAAAAAAAAAGCTAAATCAATTGGTACACATTCTAACATCATTGTGTACAGAAAAACTCCAAATGCTTTTGCACTTCTCTACGCTTCAAGGCTTCCTAAGTCCAAGAGTAAAAATCTGGGAAAATCATTTTTTGATTGATTGTCATTCTTTTCCTTTGTTATAGACCTATACTGTATAACTGCCAGGAAAGTAATAATGACAATGATTCTGATTATTTTGAAAAATACAAAATTAAACAATTTTAAAAATCTAATTAATTTAAACGTTAAAATTTGACACATCTACTGACTATATAAATTCACATTTATTGACTTGTTTGATGATGGCAATGGTATTTGGTATGCATGTATGAATAAAAATAGTAAATGTAAATTTGTACACAAACAAATTAGTTTTATAAAAATGTTGTATATAATAAATGAGCATATTGGGTAATATATAAGTATACAGACACAGGTAACCCCTGTATAATATGGGAGTTATGTTCCAAAAAATTGCTCTGTTATGTGAACCCGTGTTATACGAAACAAAGAACTAGTGCAAAAAGGGGGGTTAGGTTCCAAAAATTAAAAAACATGTTGTTAAATCCTTATTTAAATTGGATTTATTATTCATTTTTTTCATAGGTAAAATACTTATTTATTATTTAAGTAAATATTTTACCAGAGGATTATTCATCCTATATGATGATCTCAGCATGATCATCATCAACTGGTAATAGTTTTTGGATGCGTTCGTTAATAGCGGTCATTCTGCAATGGGAGTGCGCTGCTGTTTGTAGGCATTTAGGAACGACGGTGAAAAAAAGATGGCAGCATCCACACTATTGATAGTATCGTGATGGAGGAATCTATAATTCTAAAATGAGCTTTTAGAGGCAAAAGAAGGGTCCCTAATTGTAAGAGCATTCAAAGTAGCCACGAAAACAATTAGAATGCTCGCATGGAGTTACGCAGAGGTATAAAAAAAACACCCTTTATTACATTTCATGCTGTATGAAGGTTTTACCCAATTCCCAAACCATGTTAGAATGAGCCCATGCTATAGAAGTGCCATGTAATACGGGGGCTACCTATACATTAAACTAAAGGCTGCTATACACGATAAGTTAATCCTTTGAGGCTGCCTGTCCTTGAGGAACTTCCGAATTTCCTATCGCCCAAAACGAAGAAAACCTCTCAGCAGAGGGTGGGGCAGCTTGCCCCGGGCGCCACTGGCAGAGGGGAACCTAATGGTTTCCAAGAATAACAAAATTTGTTTCTGGAGGGGGAGGGGGTGCCAATATAGTGTCACGGCCCGGGTGCAGTTATGTTCGCTACGCCATTGTGTTTATTATTACGCCACTGATGTTTATTGGCAACAAATTCTATTAAAACTCGCGGGAAAAAAGTATGCATAGAAGTCTATGGTGTAAATAGTAGTAGTAGTGGTTTGGGTAGCACTGATCACAAAATTAATTTTTCATACGAATAATTTTTTAATGGAATTATTTCAGATCACAAAATTAATTTTTCAAGAGAAATCTTGGGCTATAGATTATGTTAAAAAGCATCAATTATCAGCGAAAGACAATGGCAAGTCGATTTTACTACCAAAAAAATTCATGGATTAAATTTTATAGACGAATATATATTAATAATTCTCAACCACATCCGATATTAGTACAAATTGTAAACATTATTATCGCAAATTAATTTTATAATTTAATAATTAAAAAGAATTTATTAAACTTTGTCTTATTTTAAGTTGTCATGTTTTAATTTACTTGGATATTAAAACAATAAATTTTTTAAAATGTAGAAGAAAATGATAAAGAGTATCAAGATGTTTTATGAAAACGGAAGAAATGAATTGAGAAGTTTTCTAAATATTAAAATTATTTATAATTTTAATTTACTCAAGAAATTTTTGATCCGAAAATAATTTATAACCTGAAAAATTAATTTATTAGGTTATAAATAATAAAAGTTAATAAGGTTATAGAAAATAATTCTTCCAAACATTCACGAGACATTGTTCTCACACACGTTTAGGTCGGCCTGCGCAGTCTGACACTGCGCCAGGAAAATCAAATGGTTTTTCAATTCTACTCAGGTGGTCGGTACAGGTCGCCGAAGCTGTTAAATTGTACCCCATAAACTACCAAGAATTATAAAGGTCAGGCATGCATGATTACTCCTTTGAGAATTAACCTAAAGAATATGGCCGATTCTACTCAGGTGGTCGGTACAGTTCGTCGAAACTGTTAAATTTCCCCCCCACACATTCAGGAATGACTCAAAATCAGGCATGCATGGTTACTCCTTTGAGGATTAACCCATCGTGTATAGCAGCCTTAAGCCAAAAATAAGAAATATAACATTTAGACTGGTAAAGAAAAAGGTTGTTTATTTTGCCATGTTGATTAATTTATTATTTTTCATCTCTGTTATAAACTGAATTACTCCTTACAAAATAGTCACCTCTATTAAGTCAGCATTCACTAAAGCTCTTAAATCATATTTAATAATTTTAAGAGTGGAAAATAAACACTCTACTGAAACTTGGTTAGTGGCAATACTGTGACAATCAATGCTGTATCCTGTATCTTGGATAATGTCTGGATAGTGCAGTATTGCCAATTTAACATCCTGACTTGAAGAGTGGTCAATGTGATTTACTTTTTCCAGTGCATAGTAAATATCATCTTCATAATTTGTAAGATTTCCTTTTCTGTCTGTACTCATTAGAATTCAAACTTAATTTTGAGGATAGAGACAAGTTTTATAAAAAAAAAAAAAAAAAACAAACCAGTAGATGAGCCAGATGTTGCTCTGGCAAAAAGTAATGATAACGAGGATTAAGATTATTAGATTATAGTCGATCTTACTTGTTTTCACCGGGTGCAAAAATTAGGTCCCCCCTCTTCCAAGACTAATTAGAGAATTTTTTGATGAGTCTAAAAATATTTTCAATTTTTCGCAAAAGCACAAAATACCGTATCTAAAATAGTACAATAGAAACTGAGTTCTTCAGGGTGATCCTTAACCCTCTCTCTCTCAAATCCATCTAATAAACAAAGCGATAATTACAGATACAGCATACTAACCTTGTATAGCTTTACAGTTACTATTTAAAAACGTTTTCGACCCACTTCTAGAGTCTTTCTCAGATGTTCTGTAAGTTTTTCTGGTACGATTCCGATTTTTAACCATTCAGGTCTCCAATGTTTCTTTCTTCGGAATTTATTTTTTTTAATTTTAAAATTTTCAATAATTTACCAATATTTCAGAACAGAATAAAGAAATTAAACAAATTAGACACCAACATACACGTGCGCACGCGAACTTTTCCCTTTATTTGACATTTTTTGAGTTCGAGAGATCCCTAAACGTATAGATTTGCAAAAAACTCAGAGGGTCAAATGTGACACGATTCAAATACTTTTTCGTATTTTATATACATAACAAGTTCGGAAAGTATAAAGGAGTCGGAGTCGTGGGGAATTTTTGAGGACTCCGACTCCACAGCCTTGAATATAACCCAATTCTCAGACAAAAACTAAATTTAACATAAAGATGGACTTTTACCGAACATTCAATATTGTCCAGGATAATTGTACTTCATCATATATTTTACAAAAAGCCTCACCTTTCAAAATCTGAAGAGAAAAATATTAAAAACCGTTATAATTCAACTTCTCAATCACAGCAGAAACTAAAAGACAAACCAAAACACGGAAATACTGTAAAATTCCGTCAGGAAGGTTCCTACTAACTACTAACGGATTCTGTNTTATTATTGTGATAATTAAAATAATTATTTTCCCGAAAAAATTAACTTTAATTTTTTTTTAATTATTTAAAATTTTATTATCAAAATTCTTTTTTTATATTATTTGTCTTTTCCAGTTTTATTTAATCTTTAAATGTTAATTTATTTTTTTATTCCGAAAATGAATGTGATAGTTTGCTTGATAATCTTTCGGTCCAGAATTAAATAAAAAGTCAGAATATTCTAGAACATAACTACTCTTAGCCAAAAACTCGAAACACCCATCAATTCGATAGCCAAAATATATATGTATTTTTTAACTCTTCCCGCTCTGTGGGCACTAAGAGTGCCTCTTTTAGCAAGCCCGTTATGAGTTCTGCTAGGCCCACAATGGAGCGGCCGGGTGGTGAGGGACGGGGACCGACATATCCGGTCGGATCACCCCCGAAAAATTTCTGGGAATTTTTCGACCCGTCAGGATTCGGTCCCGGATCCTCAGAGCGGTAGACTGTCACTTTGACTGCTCGGGTGTCTGGCCATCTAATTCAAAATATTTATTGATATTACTTTATATTTTAAAAACAAACCATTCAAACTGAAACAATGGAAATGGAAAGTAATTACAGCCTTTAATATTTTCAAATATACAGAATTTTTACAAATAAATCTTCGGTTTTTAAAGTCCTGTAGTCCCACCAGAGACCAGTTATTCTTAAAGGACGTCCCGAAAGGCACTCCCCTTAGGCAGATCGCCCAAGTTTTGCGTTGCCGTAACTTAACTAAACAAACAACAAACAAATAAACATGAAGTCCTATAACTTTCAAAGTATCAAGCTGGTTTGTCCACGCCAGACACGAAATGAAAGAGAAACTGATTAAATTTGAAATAAACGTGTGAAGATTTTCTTACAATTCAACAGGAGATTGCAGGATGTCCATTGTCAAAATGGTGGCTATGCAGAAGAAAACATTTCCGATAATTTCTCTTCTAGCAGAGTATGGCTCCACTTCATTACCATACTAAAGTGCACCGATACCTGAACGCAGAACTCCCACGTCGTTGGATTGAATTGCAGTAACTGTGATTTAGCGCTTACAGATGTCTCCCACATCTTCAAACTTCACACGGTGTGATTTTTTCTGTCTGGATATGTGAAGGACACGATTTATGTGCCGCTATTATTCACATCTTAGGCAGAGCTCCGGGACTGCATCACCGCTGCAATTATGACCATCCAGGAAAACATGCTATAAGGAGATGAACTAGATTACCACTTGGACATGTGTCGTGATACCAAAGGAACACATACAACATCTATAGTTCTATAACACAAACTTGGACAATTTCTAATTCTTTTAATTTATTGTTAAATCTGAATTATTGTGGAAAAACATTTCATTTATAATAACCCCATATACTTTTTTAAAACTCTTTCCGCTCTGTGGGCACTAAGAGGGTCTCTTTTAGCAAGCCCATTAGGGGAGCCCCATCCCTCACTATCCGGCCAGGCCCACTTGGGTGATGAGGAACGGAGCTACCAGGACGGACCGCCCCCTCGAAGAATTCCTGGGGATTTATCTACTTGTCCGGATCCGAACCTGGATCCCCCAGAGCGGTAGGCTGCTGTATTAATTAACAAAGTTAATTCTTTCTAGCATTTAAAGACAATGATTATAATGTGTGAGTTTTTTCTGTAATATAATTACAAATGTAGTAAAAATAATATCTTTACTTTCATATATTAACTTTTATTATCGTACTAGCAGGGCCGGATCATCGCATAGACAAATGAGACAAATGTCTAGGGCCCGGTTTTTAGAAGGGCCCGGTCAAACTGTCTACTTTGAAAAGATTTGTAAATAAGATAGTTTACTTTTCTGTTGGACAACAGTATATAATAAACAAATAAACAAAAATATATTGCTTTTTATATGGTTATTGTGAATTCTAAAATCTAAAGAAAATGTACGTGGGTTGTTCAAAAAGTTCCCGAACTTATTGAATAGCGCACCTCCAGTTTATTATTTTTTAATCCGCTTGGAGGCACTGTGTTCGCGGAAACTTCCCGAGTAACCTCCTTTAACTCGTTCGTTGATATCTTGTTTTGGTGATTAGCTACGGCCGTTTATGTCAAGTGGTGTTTGTAGGGCTCGGCGAAAATTCGGATCCGCGGAAATCAGCTCTTTGAAAGAACAGCGCTGTTCTGTGAAATTCTGTGTGAGACTTGGAAAATCCTTCACGGAAACTTTTCACGGGTGGGTGAAATAGCCCCCGCCCCAAAACAGCTCGACAAGTTCGCTCAAATATTAAGGT